>NC_056436.1:62963963-63011463 GCF_018296145.1 Oncorhynchus tshawytscha | reverse complement strand
CAGTAGTAGCAGCAGCAGCCTCTGTAGTAGTAGCATCAGTAGTAGTTGTAGTAGCAGCAGTAGTAGTAGTAGTAGCAGCAGTAGTAGTAGTACTAGCAGCAGTAATAGTAGTAGTAACAGCAGTAGTAGTAGTAGCAGCAGCAGTAGTAGTACACTTTATTATAATCTTGGCTGTTGATTTGAGTTGGTGTTTGCTTATCGGTACCTGTGTGCCCTGTATAGCAGGTGTTTGGCGTGGATGGGGTTAACTTCAGCGTGCACGTGGAGAACCAGACCCGGGTGAGAGATGCTATGAGCCGGCGGCACCACCGGGTCTACCAGCTCTACAGTCGCACCAGCGGCAAACACGTCCAGGTGCTGGGTAGACGCATCAGTGCCCGAGGAGAGGACGGAGACAAATATGGTAAGACACCACACTCTCATGGAGACTCACACGTACACACATACACACACACACAGACATACACACAGAAACAGACAGACCCACACACGCACAATCCTCAGGTCTTGGCAGGGTGCAGTGGGGGGTTGTCTCAGGAGCACAAAGACCTCATCAACTGACTGCTGATTCACTAGAGAGACACAGAGAAAGAGAGAGAGGGTGAAAGAGAAAGAGAGGGAGAGAGGCTTAGCAGGTAAAGTTTGTCAGTGTTAAAAACGCATCTCCTCCATCAATCTATCCATTGATTTCTCATCCGCCCTGTTGTCTCCTCTGGGTTTAAAACAGCAGGCTGCCTCCCCCTCCTCTCCCTCCCTCCCTCCCTCCCTCCCTCCCCACTCCTTCCTCCCTTCCCCTTTCTCTCTCCGTTTGTAATTATACCTAACCCATTCTTTAACCACAGAGGATCAATGCAGGGAAAAAGCATTAATGCTGGTATTCATATTCCTCTGTGTAGACGAATGGGGTTCATGTTACCAGCTCTCTCATTCACAACCATGCTTTTCACAAACACACCACTTGGAGCCAGCTGTACTGCTGCTCTGAACCCCAGCAGCTGTACTGCTGCTCCAGGAGCAGATCTGTTCTTGACAAATGGTTCTCAAAGAAAAGAAGACTGTGGTTAATGCCATCAGCCAATGGCAGTAAAGCATTGTGGGAGGAAAAACAGAGAAAAGAGGGGAGGGGTGAAGGTGTAAACATGTAGAGGGGGAGAGAGAGGAGGGGTGAAGGTGTAACATGTAGAGGGGGGGAGAGAGAGGGGAGGGGAGGGGGTGAAGGTGTAAACATAACATGGGGAGGGGAGAGAGAGAAGGGGAGGGTGAAGGTATAACATGTAGAGGGGGGAGAGGGGAGGGAGGGTGAAGGTATAACATGTAGAGGGGGAGAGAGGGGAGGGGAGGGGTGAAGGTATAACATGTAGAGGGGGAGAGAGGAGGGGGGGAGGGGTGAAGGTATAACATGTAGAGGGGAGGGGAGGGGAGGGATGAAGGAGGAGGGGAGGAGGAGGGGAGGGATGAAGGTATAACATGTAGAGGGGGAGAGAGAGGAGGGGAGGGGTGAAGGTAAACATGTAGAGGGGGAGAGAGAGGAGGGGAGGGAGGGTGAAGGTGTAAACATGTAGAGGGGGAGAGAGGAGGAGGGGGGGGGCGTGAAGGTGTAAACACAGAGGGGGAGAGAGGGGAGGGGGAGAAGGTGTAACATGTAGAGGGGGAGGGGAGGGGGGTGAAGGTGTAAACATGTAGAGGGGGGAGAGAGGGGAGGGGAGGGGTGAAGGTGTAAACATGTAGAGGGGGAGGAGGAGGGGAGGGAGGCGTGAAGGTGTAAACATGTAGAGGGGGAGAGAGGGGGGATGAAGGGGTGAAGGTGTAACATGTAGAGGGGGAGAGAGGAGGAGGGGGGGGGTGAAGGTGTAAACATGTAGAGGGGGAGAGAGAGGAGGGGAGGGGAGGGGTGGGTGTAACAAGGGGGAGAGAGGAGGGGAGGGGTGAAGGTGTAACATGTAGAGGGGGGAGGAGGGGAGGCGTGAAGGTGTAAACATGTAGAGGGGGGAGAGAGGAGGGGAGGGGTGAAGGTGTAAACATGTAGAGGGGGAGAGAGGGAGGGGAGGGGTGAAGGTGTAAACATAGAGGGGGAGAGAGGGGAGGGGAGGGGTGAAAGTGTAACATGTAGAGGGGGAGAGAGAGGGGGAGGCGTGAAGGTATAAACATGTAGAGGGGGGAGAGGGGGGAGAGGGAGGGAGGCGTGAAGGTGTAAACATGTAGAGGGGGGGAGAGAGAGGAGGGGAGGGGTGAAGGTGTAAACATGTAGAGGGGGAGCGAGAGGAGGGGAGTGGTGAAGGTGTAACATGTAGAGGGGGGGGAGGAGGGGTGAAAGTGTAACATGTAGAGGGGGAGAGGGGGGTGAAGGTATAAACATGTAGAGGGGGAGAGAGGAGGGGAGGGGTGGGGGGGGTAAAGGTGTAACATGTAGAGGGGGAGAGAGAGGAGGGGAGGGGTGAAGGTATACACATGTAGAGGGGGAGAGAGGAACAGGGAGAAAGAAGAGTATTGATTTCTTGTGACCCCTTTGTTGACTAAGGTCATGTAGGAACCATTTTAGGGATTTATTTTTTAAACAGGCACACGCACTCTCTAAAGCCATGGAGTCAGGACAGTGTTATTACAAGAGAGAAGGACTATATTACACACCGAATCAGCTTCACAATGGAATGATGAACACATACCACACACTTACACCGAACCACACACCACACACTCACACCACACCACACACTCACACCACACATTCACACCACACCACACACACTAACACCACACCACACACTCACACCACACCACACATTCACACCACACCCCACACCACACGCTTTCACTCACACCACCCTCACACCACACACCACACACTAACACCATACCACACACTCACACCACACCATCACACACTCACACCACATACTCACACCACACCACATACTCACACCACACCACACCACATATTCACACCACACCACATATTCACACCACACACTCACACACGTAGACTACACCACACACTCACACTTACGCTCACACCACACCACAAACTCACACCACATCACACCACACCACACCACAACCTCACACCACACCACACCACACCCTCACACCTAGCTGTGTCGGGCTGTCCTTACGTCTGCTTGGATCTTTTTTTACAAGCCCGATTTGTGGTGACCAGTCTCTTGTAAACAGGCTTATCTGACAACCAACCATCTGCTCACCCAAATGTATGTCTATCGCTCTTTCTGTTCTCACTTTGATATTTGTCTGTCATTTATCTGTTAGTTTAATGTAGACTATATCTGTTGCTCTGACTGTCTGCCTGTCAGTCAGACAGTGGCTCTAACATCTGCCTGCCCTCTGTCTGTGTTCCTCTGTCTGTCTCTGTCCCTCTCTCTATCTGTCTGTGGCTCTAACGTCTGTCTGTCTCTCTGTCTGTCCCTTCACAAGCCCAGCTTGTAGTGGAGGCTGACACCTTTGGTAGCCAGGTGAGAATCCGCGGCAAAGAGACCAACTTCTACCTGTGCATGAACCGCCGTGGCAAGCTGGTGGGAAAGGTGAGACCTTTTCTAGTCTCTCATGTTCTCCAACAATTACAGCATCAGAGGCTTATGGCATGAATCACAACAACATTCTGAAAAAGTACTGTTTTGAAGCATTCCTGAGCCTTCCTTTTAGTTTAGATTTAATAAATTCCATGGATTGCTGACCTGCTTCTCTTTTCTCCTCCTGTGTGTGTGTGTGTGTGTGTGTGTGTGTGTGTGTGTGTGTGTGTGTGGTCATTTCTCTGTTCTCTCAGAAGGCCAGTAATAAAAGTCAAGACTGTGTGTTTGTAGAAAAGGTTCTGGAGAACCACTACACCGCACTAATGTCGGCGCGATACGCCGGCTGGTACGTGGGCTTCACCAAGCGGGGGCGCCCTCGCCGCGGCCCCCACACGCTGCCCAACCAGCAGGACGTCCACTTTATGAAGCGCTTCCCACCAGGGGAGTACCCCGAAACCACGCCCTTCCGCTTCACAACAGTCAACAAGAGGAGTAAGAGGGTCCGTGCCCCCGGGACCCGCTAGCAGCTAACGCTAACGGCTACCATCCATCTACTGCCCATTGCCGCCTGTACCTGCTTTTCCACATGATAAGTGGCTAATTAGCGCCATTGGACCCGGCTAACATCAACTGCACCTGTTTCTGAAGCTAATAGATAATGGACCAGTGCTACACAAACACTCCTTACCACCTGACCCCACCTACTGGGACAACATGTACTCTTCTCCAGACCCTGGCTGGTAGGCCTACTAACTGGGCTACTAGCACAGTACACCCCCTAACTTGACACTTGTCCCTACTACCTGTCACTGCCCCAGGGTTCACTATTTCTGTCCATTGACTGAAGGCCACTAATAATAACTTTATTTGTATAGCGCTTTTCAATACAAGTAACAAAGTGCTTCACATCATAAAATAATCAAATGAAAGTACTAACAAAATAGAACAAGCCTATAGCCCTGCTACTAGCCCATCGACCTGGCCCACTCCCCTGCAAGGCCCAGAAGCTATGACAAGGCCCCTGAAAGGTAGCTAAACTGACGCCCAGGCTTTCCACCTTATGTAGGCCTCGTTTCCCTCCAACCCCCAAGCTTGAACAGAACGGTGCTATTGCACTGTCCCTTAGCAGTGGCCTGTTAAGCTCTGCTTTAGAACAAACATACGAAAACTGGTCACTTGGCTGGTTTAGCACGCATCTCTGCGTTAAGGTAAACGTGATTGCTCTGATAAAACAAGAATGTCTTCAGTGTGTTTAAACTCCTTAAAATCACTTTGAAGGTTAAAATGTAGCTAAGCTAGCGACACTGCAATAGCCCCAACCTTTCTCCCAGGCTTGGACCAGAGCAGCTATCCAACACTGTCCAGGACTGGATGATCGCCAATGATGGAGCGAAAGACAACGAGACGAGAGACAGACAGACAGAAGGACAGACTGACAGAGAGGGGGACAGACTGGGGAACAGACTGGAGGTCTATGGGACAGTGGCACCATGAGAGAAATGGTGGAGCAACAGGTGGACAAACAGGAAACAGGAAGAGGAACACAGGAAGTCAGTGAAGCGGAGGATAAAGCCACAGAACAGGCCAGAATGGCACCGTGGTGGAATGGATGGACTGCTTTGGATGCACTTCTCTCTGCCTCACTCCTCTGGCGAGGAGAATCTGTGTGAATGAATGTATGTACATTGTGTGAGTGTATGTGTCAGTGTAAGGGCACCAAAGACCATTTGTGAAGCTGTTTGGCGGGAATCTGCCCTGTATAACCTCCCCCAACGACTCACTAAAGGGACTGAAGCTTTAAGAACCAGAATGTACAAACCAAGCTGCACCCAAAATAAACAAACTCTAATGACCACCAAAGACAACTGGAGACCAGCGACATATCAACTCCCCAAGTCCCACCCCCAGGACAGAATTCCCTCTTCTTATAGGACCAGAGGGTGATGACGGGTGCATGGGGGGGAGGGGGCCTTCTCTTCATATTAGCGTTGCTATAGAAACGACCCAGGGGATGACGCTCCTGTGCGATACCATGGATACAGAATGCTGCTACCAGGACATTCACTAAAGCACCAAAGTCTCATACACAAAATATTAAAGGGAACAATTTATGAAAAGTTATATATAAAGATGACAAAAAAAACAAAATAAGCAATCTTACTATGATTGTCACTATAATTGTTATTATAAAATGATTTAATGTATTTATTTCAGCTGTTTGCTGAAGTCTTTCTAAAGTCAGTAAAGGTCACAGAAGCCCGTCTCCTGTGTCGTAGACCCTCTATACACAGGTTAACAACCCTTCAACATCATCCTCATCATCATAGAACATACATCTTCCACGAGAGAGCGCGACTGCTGCGGATTCTTTTCCATGACAGGTCACAGTCCTTCATCTCCTTTTCCACAGTTCTTCCCCAGGTTTCCGTTGGGCTGCTAGGCTTCCTTTCTTGGAAATTGTGGGTCTTGTACTGCACTTATATCCATGACTACTGATCTTTGTGGAAAATAACTGATAGGGTAGGCTTCTGCAAAGCGGTAGTATCCTATTTGTCATTCTACCTCTCAACCCACTGACATGGGCCTATACACTGGACACCAACCATCCCTCTTAACCACCACACAACCACCATCCCAACACAAAATTCTACCATGGCATTTCGATATGATTGAGTCACCAGTCACAATAAATCTATACTTGACTTAATCCTCTTGGCCCCATTGGGAGTGTAGGGTGTCCACAATGGCACTCCACCTCACTCTCGTCTGTCAAGCTTTTCATTTGCATCCTGCCAAGAGACCCATGATTTACTACGTTCTTGTACGGCGGAGCATCTCCAGTTGCTTTTTGGCCATACCTGCTTTTATAACTAGTCCTCCGTTTCCTTCATCTACACTGATCTGTAAAAACAGGACAGGTGGAACTCAGCAATATGGTGGATGTCTACTGGCCAGTTAATTACACCTGTTCTGTTCTTTCATATCTGAGCCGATAAAGGAAAGGAATAAAGGAAACGGAGCAATCAACTTCGGGCTATTGAGATGCAGCCCTTCTCACACACTCCCGCACCCCTCTCTGGCGGGAGGTGATTGAAGAAACATCCCTGCCAAGTGACCCAATCACGTCGGCAGATACAAACAGCTGACTCAGGGGGGAAAAGGGCTGTACCCGAGGAGTCCGAGGAAGGAGCAGCAGAGGAAAGAATCTGAATAGTGGGGGGGGATTCTGGAAAGTCGCTGCAGTTCCACTTGGCATTATGGAAATATTCCACAGAGCCATTCCGGACTGGAAGGTGTATGGTAATCATGTCGGGGAAAGAATGCCAAATATGTGCGTGAGACCAGAGCAGTGACCTGAGAGCTGCAGAACTGATGGGCCAAAATCCCAGACGCAGAGGAAGCACACACACCCATACTCTAAACAGTCTCACACAAATCCAGACGACACCAGTAATTCTACCTCTGTGCTATACTAAACACAGTATCATATCCCACAACAGGAACCCTTTGCTTTTCGCTCACACTCTCCACAATACTTCCAATAAACAAGTTGAATCTACCCATTCGATGGTGAAGGATAACAGCTATCGGTATGGAGCCAGTTTCTACAGTACATATGCTCCCCACCTCTACCCAAAGAGTCTCAGCTACCCCAATCATCAATAGGAGACGGCATGTGTCCCGAATGGATCCCTAAATTAAATGCACTACTTTTGACCAGGGTGTAATTTGGGACACAGCCAAGCTTTGCAGGTTGTAGTTTGAACTCTGGCATTTGAAACTACAGTACAACCTGGAACAAGATCATTATATCAGCAACCACTGCAGGTACAATGTCTATCAAAACTGTACTCCCATCTCCAGTACTGTTGCTATGGGAAACCACATTTGTCAATAAGGAAAATGACACGTTTCCTGTCCATAAGAGTGGGTAGTGTATTAGAACCAGTTGTAATCGATAAGAGGAGTAACATGGTTACGACTAGTGTTTCACCATGACGCGCTCAGTGATAAACTGGGGTTAAAGCACCACCTCCTGGCAAAGTTCAGAAGAGCAGACATTCACCATATCTGCAATGAAGTTGAAATGGTCATTAAGGACAGACTAACATCTGGGTACACTCACTGATGTAACACACACTCTAGTTGGCTCAACGCACCACCACTGCCAAGTACTTTATTCACAATGTCATTTCTTTAAAAAAAAATCATTTTAATATACATTTTTTGACAAGACAACTCAGTTTACAGCTAAACTGAGCCCAGAGTTCCAGATTCTCTCATAACAAGCAGAGGATCAGAGAGATGGAAAGGAAAAGTGCCAATAGAACAGTGAATGACAGAGAACTACAATGCTTAGTATGATTTTAATAAGAACAAAATGTTGTCAAATAAAATTACAAAATAATAAAAAACAGTAAGAATGTAAGAGTCAAAAAGAAAAAACAAAAAGGTGTTGCCAGGACGCTGTATCCTCAGCAACCACGGCAACAAGCCCAGTCTCTTCACCGCATTTCCCAAGTCTCCACACACACACACACACACCATACACACGCGCACACAAACACTTGAGTGTGTGTCCCGAACAAGTGTTCACTCCAGACAGAAGAAGCGAAAGAACCAGGAGAGATGGAGTGAGAGGGGTCTTTATTCCTCCCTCCCTGCTTTACTCACTCCATCTCTCATCCACCTTCTCTCAGAGCTGAGTTACAGAGTCTCTCTCTCTCCCACTCTGCAGCGCCAAGGTCATTCTCTATCCATCCGTGTATGTTTAGGCAGGGTTGGGAACTGAAGAACTAGAGCTTAAGGTAGGACTTCTGAAGGGATTTACTAATGTAAGGAGTAAGATATGTCTAGTCCACTGTTGGTGGGTTACTGTAGATTGGGGAACATAAGCCAGTGATAGAACATGAACGTGCAGGTGTGTGTGTGCATACGTTGCAGTGTGTATGTTTCAGGGGTGTGGTGGGAGAGTCCTTGTCAGAAAACGGGTACTGACAAAAGGATGAGGAAGAAGACGAGTTGAGCGCCTCTGCAACACACACTCCATCAGCCAATCAGATATCAGCTCCTCCAGGACTCGCTGCAGTGTGATGGCACCACCTGCAGGACAGAGACAGTTCAGCAACTACAAGCCAGAGTTTAAGCCAGTGTGTGTGTTTTTTTACCTGCTATCTGGAGATGTAGGTGTAGGTCCGTGAGGGGGACCGGCCCTCTGACTGGCCATTAGTCGACACATTCAAGAAGTCCCAGATGAGGATGGTGTCGTCATGGGAACTGCTGATGATCTGGAACTCGTCAAACTGCAGCCGGAACACACGTCCCGAGTGCTCCTGAAAACAGACGCATATATTACCATGAAAATCACCTCAAACACCTTGACAGAGACACACACACAGAAACTCACCACCAGTGTGCGCAGGCACAAGGTGCTGGCTGGGGCTCGTGGATCCAGAGCAGCTTGCAGATCCCACACCTTGATCTTACTGCAGAGAGAGGAGACAAGGTCAGAACAGCAGTGTGTGTTTTTGTTGGAAGAAGACAACGATCAATCAGTAAACTGTTTTACTGTGTCTCACCCATCGTAGGCACCACTGACGATCCTCTTGTTGTCGAAGCGAATGCAGCGGACCAGTTCCTCATGACCCTCCAACACCCGCAAACACGCTCCACACTCAATATCCCATAACCTGGAGCACACACACACATTACAGTTCATCAGGGTTCATACAGTCAAATTCAAGTACTTCTTCCTCACACTAATATTTATTTTCAAGGACCATCCATTTGTAATAGTTGATATTATGCAAATGTTTCTAGTCACCACCAGAATGGTCTTTCAACCTCATTCTTAACAAAACAAAATTTGTACCCATTACTACTTGAAAGTTGGAGTAGTGAAACAATGTATTATTGACATACATGACACAGTCAGTATTGATGATGTAATAGTATTGATGAGCAGAGTTTTGGGACTCTGGTGAACACACATTTCCTATTCACATTAGTCAACCATTCCAGCTTAATGACTGTGTTTATTGGGCCTTTGGGAAGCTACCATTTAATAGCTACGAAAAAGCACCTTGCTTCTGACTGGCAGTTTTAGTGTCTCCGGTCAGCTGGGCTGTGTGAGGGGAAACTGCACGTGGGCTGTGTGAGGGGAAACTGCACGTGGGCTGTGTGAGGGGAAACTGCACGTGGGCTGTGTGAGGGGAAACTGCACGTGGGCTGTGTGAGGGGAAACTGCACGTGGGCTGTGTGAGGGGAAACTGCACGTGGGCTGTGTGAGGGGAAACTGCACGTGGGCTGTGTGAGGGGAAACTGCACGTGGGCTGTGTGAGGGGAAACTGCACGTGGGCTGTGTGAGGGGAAACTGCACGTGGGCTGTGTGAGGGGAAACTGCACGTGGGCTGTGTGAGGGGAAACTGCACGTGGGCTGTGTGAGGGGAAACTGCACGTGGGCTGTGTGAGGGGAAACTGCACGTGAACAGGAGGAGCACGCCTGCTGCTTGGTAAAGCAGAATATCACGGGCATCCCGTGAATGAGGCGATCAGCAAAAAAGCTCTGGAGGTTGAAGGGGAAAAAGTCACAATGTTGAACTGGCGCCAGCACAAGATACAGCGTTGTGGCTCTCCAGGGCCCCCCCTTCATGTGGCTCTCCAGGGCCCCCCTTCATGTGGCTCTCCAGGGCCCCCCTTCATGTGGCTCTCCAGTCCGACGCATTTCTTACACGGTGTGGGTTGGTTGGGTCCAGTGATGTGGTAAAAAAGTAGGTAAACTACACTGAACAAATATATAAAAACACAACATTTAAAAAGTGTTGGTCGATGTTTCATGAGCTGAAATAAAAGATCCTAGACCTTTTCCATGCGCACAAAAGGTAGCATTGAATCTACATTTGCCCAGCATTTTAGCTATCGATATGACGTTTGGCAGCACCTAATCAATCAGTTCTGTACCTGCCTGGCTGAGGGGCAGTGTGGGTGGAATGAGCGAGCACGCCTGGAAACCAGAATGCGAAACACGTGAGGAAATAAAACTACATTGTCTGCCTGGAAATTAATTTGAAAGACCAATACATTACTCCGACATATTTAATCATTATCTGTTCTTTAAGAAAATGTCTCATTTTCAAGGTACTCCAGTACCTAGATTTAAGCACTTCCAAGCACCTTGTGCGAACCATGTCTCATGACCGACAGACATTTTACTCAGACACCAGTCCCACAGCACCACGTAAACCTAGTGAAACTAGAAAACACACACCCCTACCGTATGGTGTTGTCTGAGGAGCCGCTGACCACTAGTCTGTCTCTGTACTGCAGGCAGGCGATGCCTCGCTTGTGTCCGTTTAGAGTGCGCACAAACTCACACGTACTGGTGCTCCACACCTGCAGGGGGCAGCAGAGACACTGATATGATGCCCCCCCCCACATCAATATGAAAAACCAATATCCACTACTGTATAGACATTGAAATACTCAATGTGCACAAACATACACAGAAGCCCCATATTCTATATACCAAGATTGATCTAATCACACCGTTCTCCCACACACCCCTCACACCTTAATGGTGCGGTCTCCAGACGCCGACACAATGTATTTGTCATCGAAGTCGACCACGTTGACGGCGGCTCGGTGCCCCACGAGGACGCGCCGGAGGCTGATGTCGGTGGGCGAGGCCATGTCCCACACGGCGATGGAGCGGTCCTTGGAACACGTCACCATCAGACCGTTGCAGAAGCGCAGGTGGAGCACCGCCTCGTTGTGATGGATCAGAGTGTTCAGTACTTCACCTGACGTCACGTCCCACACCCTGAACGGACGGGGGAGGAGAGAGTGTGTCAAGGGCAAGAGGGATATGATAGGGAGGGGGGGGACTTATTGGTGAAAACAACACCGAGTCCCAGTCACACACACACGGACCAGCCATTAAGAACGTTTTTTATGAGTTCCACTGCTCGCCAGGGAGAGGGGATCAAACACGCACTCAGAACACACACTGGAATCAAGTGCCCGTCAAGCCGCTGCTAAGGAAGTGAAGTCACATTTTCCATGGATACCTAAGGGAGAGTGAAGTAATGAGTGTGTGAAGGTTGAGTGTCCGTATGCAGCAGGCACTGCCATGTGTTGGCACACAGTCTTGCCTCATGTTGAGCATTGTGAAAATGTTAGCTAACCATCTTGACGATCACTCAACAGTCCGTCACAATTTTTACACTGTCAAAGATAGACCTACCCTGGAGGGTGGCAACTGTTGACGATTTAATTGAAAAAGCGCTCTTCAGGCAATGCCTACAATCAGTGTGTGTTTACAGACAATTGCACAGACTGTATGAAGTGTGGTAGAGACTGGCATTCACAGATGGTGGATAGCAGTGTAACACACTAGCTATAATACGTGAGGAGGAAGTTCTCAGACATATAGCGAAATCTCAAGGCAGAGTGCAACCAGAAGTCTCTCCATGTTTGGCTCCTCAGAGGGCTGGCTAGTGTGACAGTTGAAACTAACCGTGACACAGTGTGTGATCGCGTCCCAAATGGTACGCTATTCCCTACATAGTGCATTACTTTAGACCAGATCCCTATGGGCCCTGGTCAAAAGCAATGCATTTCATAGGGAATAAGCTGCCATTTGGGACAGTGATTGAAGACAGATCACAGATGGCTAAAGGAATGGGGTAAAGCAGAGCGATGTGGAGACGGTGAAGAAGTCATATCGCAGTTAGATAGGTGTGGAGGTATCATAAAGTTGTCCCAAAATGCCACTGTATTCTCCATATACAGTAGTGAAACCTATAGGTCCTGGTCAAAACTAGTGCACTACAGAGTGAATAGGTGCCATTCGGACGAAGCCTAAGCGTGCGTGTATGATGACAGCTGGGTCATACCTGACAGTGGAGTCGGAGGAGCCAGTGACAATGACTCTCTCATCATACTGCAGACAGAGCACAGAGCCTGTATGACCCGTCAGGATCTTCAGACACTCCAGAGACTGCTTGTCCCAGATCTACACACACAGAGAAACAGAGAGCAGGAGATTTGGGTCAAGGTAAGAATGAGCTGGTCTCAGAGTATTGACCATGCTCCATTTCCCTGCAGCGTGGAGGCATCTCTTTGTACTGCAGCTCTGGAGCTGGGCAGGCAAGCCTTTCCTGGGTACCTCAGTCAGACACAGTCCCCCCCCCTTAAAAGAATAAAGACAAATACTCACACCCCTCCCTTTCTCCCTCCAGAAAAGATGAGTGGAACAATTACTCCTTTCATATTTTAATTCATGTCTGTTCTCAGAGAAAGACAAGCTGCTGTTTCATTTCAAAGGTAATAAATACCATGATGATTCATCCATCTTGTCCTGTCAAAAAGATAAGCACAGTCGCACACACACACACACACACACACACCTTTATGGAGTTGTCTCTAAGGCCACTGATGATCTTATCGTCGTCGTACTGGAGGCAATAGACTCCTTTACTGTTCTCTGACCGACACTGGATCCTCTGTAGGTTGTGTCTGCCACACCGCCAGTTAGCCTCAATAGTCTACACAGAAAGAGGAGACCAGGGGGGGTTCACAGGGAGTGGGAAGAAGAGAGAAGGGATACACAAGACAACAGGGCAGGTAGAGGAGAGAGAGAAAGGAGTGGATATGTGAGAGAGGGAAAAACAAGAGATGGAGACTGATGGGGAGAAAAACAAGGTGAGAGAGAAAAAGATCTCTTTTCCATCAAGGTAATCAGCCTTGTCAAGGTCTATAGGTACACAACACTTCCAAATGGCATTCCCTCTAGAGTACACTACTTTACACCAGAGCCCTATGAAACCAAGGGGCTAGGGTTTGTTTGTGGACGGAGCTCCAGTCTTACCTCTATGTCCTGGATGATCTTGGGGTAGAGAGAGTGGTAGTAGGAGTTGGGCGGGACTTCTGTCGTTCGGTTCTTGAACAGATACTTCTCCCTTAGATGACGGACAGAACATTAAGCCAAATTTCAGAATTCAAAAGAAGTTAAATTATTTGAGTGTGTGCCCGCTCACCACTGGTGCCTCTCTGACAGGCCTTTCCAGAGGG
The DNA here is from genome assembly GCF_018296145.1 of Oncorhynchus tshawytscha. Classification (NCBI taxonomy): domain Eukaryota; kingdom Metazoa; phylum Chordata; class Actinopteri; order Salmoniformes; family Salmonidae; genus Oncorhynchus; species Oncorhynchus tshawytscha. The sequence continues at coordinate 62,997,871 of NC_056436.1, read as the reverse complement.
GGTCTGTGCGGACCATGCGTTCTATGAGTTTCTTCCAGAGCATGCCCTCTGAGATCACCCTCTGCCACTCCTTACACACCAGCTCCGCGGAGCACAGAGACTGTGCGTCCAGGAACGACAGGATGTTCTCTGCTATGTGGTCCAGACCCTGGGCTAGAGAGAAATACAGAGGGGGAGAAAGAAGGTGCAAGTGTGACTCAGTGTAGGAGAAGATCTGAATGTGTGTGGATGAGTGTGTGAGAGTTCAGAAGTCAGTGGTGTGTGTTGTAAGCATTCAAATTAGTTTGTTGGAGAATCTTAACGTGTGTGTGTGTTACCTGGCAGTGCTGTGATGAAGTCACGTTGAAGCATGGGTTTGAGGTAGGAGTTGATGTGGCCGTGTTGGTAGTGGCACATATGGGAGATGAGGTGTTCTACAAACTCCACCTGGTCAGTCTCAGACCATTGGTCAAACAGGGCGATGCACTGCTCCTTCTCCTTGTCACAGTTCCCCTCTGACGGACGCTTACGAGAGCCTGTCATTACAGGACCATTACTAAGCTGACAGGGAGAGGACAGAGGTGTTACTGACACACACACACACACGGGATGTAATGACTCCCTGATACGCATCGCTCCCCAATTCAAATGTTTAAAACAAGTGCATTGGTAAGCGGACCACAAACCAACCCAAATGTAGCATAAGTCGATCAGAAAATCGATTCAAACTTTAGGAATTGCTGGTTCACGTCTTTTGTTGTTCCTCGTTTTACATTCTTTCTACTTTCTGAAAATACCTCATCTTTAGTGACAACTGATGCGTCCTCTCCTTCAGTGTAGCACTGCATGTAACTGACAGTCAGTTAGCTGTCTTCTTGCATGCTAAACAACCCCAGTCAATATCAGTAGCCTAGTCAACCCGAGCACAGCTTCTCACGCTGACCAACGCGAGGTAGACGACATGCTCCAGATCTTACATCTGCACCTGACAGTGGGTCGGTAGATGCCTAGTGTCCCGTATGGCTCTAATCTGACAGTGGTAGTGGGTCGGTAGATGCCTAGTGTCCCATATGGCTCTAATCTGACAGTGAGTCGGTAGATGCCTAGTGTCCCATATGGCTCTAATCTGACAGTGGTAGTGGTTCTTCCACAACAATCTTGACAAAACTATTTCTGTATGGTCCTCGCTTTGTCCACGGGGGCATTGTCATGCTGAAATAGGAAAGGGCCTTCCCAAACTGTTGCCACAAAGTTGGAAGCACAGAATCATCTAGAATGTCTTTGTATTCTGTAGCATGAACATTGTCCTTCACTGGAACTAAGGGGCCAGAACCATGAAAAACAGCCTCAGACCATTATTCCTCATCCACCAAACTTTAGTTAGCACGTTATCCTGGCATCTGCCAAACCTAGATTAGTCTGTCGGACTGCCAGATGGTTTAGCATGATTCATCACTTCAAAGAAAGTGTTTCCACTGCTCCAGAGTCCAATAGCAGCGAGCTTTACACCACTCCAGCCGACGCTTGGCATTGCGCATGGTGATCTTGGGCCTGTGTGCAGCTGCTTAGCCAAGGAAACACATTTCATTAAGCTCCCCCCGAACAGTGCTTGTGCTGATGTTGCTTTCAGAGGCAGTTTGGAACTCGGTAGTGAGTGTTGCAAACGAGGACAGACGATTTTTACTCGCTTCAGCACTCACCGGTCCCGTTGTGAGCTTGTGTGGCCTACCACTTCTCGGCTGAGCCGTTGTTGCTCCGAGACGTTTCCATTTCACAATAACAGCACTTACAGTTGACTGGGGCAGTTCAGCAGGGCAGAAACACGACAAACTGACTTGTTGGAAAGGTTGCACCCTATGACAGTGCCACGTTTAATGTCACAGTTCTTCAGAAAGGCCATTCTACTGCCCGTGTTTGTCTATGGAGATTGCATGGCAGGAAGCTCGATTTTATACACCTGTCAATAACAGGTGTGGCTGAAACAGCTGAATCCACAAATTTGAAAAGGGGTGTCCCAAATACTTTTGTATAGATAGTGTACATACACCATACACATAAAACATTGACACACAGAAGTCAGCTCTGACAGAATCAGCTCCGAAAGGCCCAGCTCATGAGCTCCATCTGCAGTACATTTTAAATTTAAAAACTGAAAATGTTTAAGCAAAAAAAAAATATTGCATCAAATAGTATCGTTCTACAGTTAAACCAAATCATTTCAAACTAAAACGTATCGTTCCTGTATAGTAGACCATGTCTCTAAATACGGATCCAATCGTCTTGAATAGGAAAGTTGCACATCCCTAACACACACAAATGCACATCAAGTTCCCTTCCCACTAAAATATAATTTCACATTGTCATAACTTAAGTGTTTTTCAAGGATGATTGATACATTTTATGATTTAATCTCTAAAACACATTACATCGATGACATACACATAATCCACCTACACACCTTGGTGAGAATTGTGGTTTTCTTTGTGGAGAGGTCGTCTACGTGGTTCTGGGACTCCATGACTGACGTGTTCTGTATGGAAAGACAACGACAACATGACTGATGTGTTCTGTATGGAAAGACAACGACAACATGACTGACGTGTTCTGTATGGAAAGACAACGACAACATGACTGGCGTGTTCTGTATGGAAAGACAACGACAACATGACTGACGTGTTCTGTATGGAGAAACGACGACAACATGACTGACGTGTTCTGTATGGAGAAACGACAACATGACTGGCGTGTTCTGTATGGAGAAACGACAACAACATGACTGGCGTGTTCTGTATGGAGAAACGACAACATGACTGGCGTGTTCTGTATGGAGAAACGACAACATGACTGGGTGTTCTGTATGGAGAAACGACAACATGACTGGCGTGTTCTGTATGGAGAAACGACAACATGACTGGCGTGTTCTGTATGGAGAAACGACAACAACATGACTGGCGTGTTCTGTATGGAGAAACGACAACAACATGACTGGCGTGTTCTGTATGGAGAAACGACAACAACATGACTGGCGTGTTCTGTATGGAGAAACGACAACAACATGACTGACGTGTTCTGTATGGAGAAACGACAACATGACTGACGTGTTCTGTATGGAGAAACGACAACATGACTGGCGTGTTCTGTATGGAGAAACAGCAACAACATGACTGGCGTGTTCTGTATGGAGAGACGACAACAACATGACTGGCGTGTTCTGTATGGAGAGACGACAACAACATGACTGGCGTGTTCTGTATGGAGAGACGACAACAACATGACTGGCGTGTTCTGTATGGAGAAACGACAACATGACTGGCGTGTTCTGTATGGAGAAACGACAACAACATGACTGACGTGTTCTGTATGGAGAAACGACAACAACATGACTGACGTGTTCTGTATGGAGAAACGACAACAACATGACTGACGTGTTCTGTATGGAGAAACGACAACAACATGACTGACGTGTTCTGTATGGAGAAACGACAACAACATGACTGACGTGTTCTGTATGGAGAAACGACAACATGACTGGCGTGTTCTGTATGGAGAGACGACAACAACATGACTGGCGTGTTCTGTATGGAGAGACGACAACAACATGACTGACGTGTTCTGTATGGAGAAACGACGACAACATGACTGGCGTGTTCTGTATGGAGAGACGACAACAACATGACTGGCGTGTTCTGTATGGAGAAACGACAACATGACTGGCGTGTTCTGTATGGAGAAACGACAACAACATGACTGGCGTGTTCTGTATGGAGAAACGACAACAACATGACTGGCGTGTTCTGTATGGAGAAACGACGACAACATGACTGGCGTGTTCTGTATGGAGAAACGACAACAACATGACTGACGTGTTCTGTATGGAGAAACGACAACAACATGACTGGCGTGTTCTGTATGGAGAAACGACAACCACATGACTGGCGTGTTCTGTATGGAGAAACGACAACATGACTGGCGTGTTCTGTATGGAGAAACGACAACATGACTGGCGTGTTCTGTATGGAGAAACGACAACAACATGACTGGCGTGTTCTGTATGGAGAAACGACAACAACATGACTGGCGTGTTCTGTATGGAGAGACGACAACATGACTGACGTGTTCTGTATGGAGAGACGACAACAACATGACTGGCGTGTTCTGTATGGAGAGACGACAACAACATGACTGACAACAACATGACTGGCGTGTTCTGTATGGAGACGACAACAACATGACACGACAACATGACTGGCGTGTTCTGTATGGAGAGACGACAACAACATGACTGGCGTGTTCTGTATGGAGAGACGACAACAACATGACTGGCGTGTTCTGTATGGAGAGACGACAACAACATGACTGGCGTGTTCTGTATGGAGACGACAACATGACTGGCGTGTTCTGTATGGAGAAACGACAACATGACTGGCGTGACTGGCGTGTTCTGTATGGAGAAACGACAACATGACTGGCGTGTTCTGTATGGAGAAACGACAACAACATGACTGGCGTGTTCTGTATGGAGAAACGACAACAACATGACTGGCGTGTTCTGTATGGAGAAACGACAACAACATGACTGGCGTGTTCTGTATGGAGAAACGACAACAACATGACTGGCGTGTTCTGTATGGAGAAGACGACAACAACATGACTGGCGTGTTCTGTATGGAGAAACGACAACATGACTGGCGTGTTCTGTATGGAGAAACGACAACAACATGACTGGCGTGTTCTGTATGGAGAAACGACAACATGACTGGCGTGTTCTGTATGGAGAAACGACAACAACATGACTGGCGTGTTCTGTATGGAGAAGACGACAACATGACTGGCGTGTTCTGTATGGAGAAACGACAACAACATGACTGGCGTGTTCTGTATGGAGAGACGACAACAACATGACTGGCGTGTTCTGTATGGAGAGACGACAACAACATGACTGGCGTGTTCTGTATGGAGAACGACAACAACACATGACGTGTTCTGTATGGAGAGACGACAACAACATGACTGGCGTGTTCTGTATGGAGAACGACGACAACATGACTGGCGTGTTCTGTATGGAGAAACGACAACAACATGACTGGCGTGTTCTGTATGGAGAAACGACAACATGACTGGCGTGTTCTGTATGACGACAACAACATGACTGGCGTGTTCTGTATGGAGAAACGACAACAACATGACTGGCGTGTTCTGTATGGAGAAACGACAACAACATGACTGGCGTGTTCTGTATGGAGAAAGAAACATGACTGGCGTGTTCTGTATGGAGAAACGACAACATGACTGGCGTGTTCTGTATGGAGAAACGACAACATGACTGACGTGTTCTGTATGGAGAAACGACAACATGACTGGCGTGTTCTGTATGGAGAAGACGACAACAACATGACTGGCGTGTTCTGTATGGAGAAACGACAACAACATGACTGGCGTGTTCTGTATGGAGAAACGACAACATGACTGGTGTGTTCTGTATGGAGAAACGACAACATGACTGGTGTGTTCTGTATGGAGAAACGACAACATGACTGACGTGTTCTGTATGGAGAAACGATAGCACAGGTTTATAATATGTCTGTGTCTCTTACACACACTTCATCTGAACCAGTCAGACTATTGAGAGCCCTGGCCAGGTGTGTATGGATGTCGGTAGAAGACAAACATACAAGGTATTTCTTTCAGAGGATAGACGTGCTACCTCATCTGCAAAAATCTAACTCATATTGCACTGTATCGCTTTAGACTCGTGGTCACCAACCTTTGAGTCACGATGTAAGATTTTTATTTTACATTAAGAAAAAGGATGTACAAAAAGTCATGCCTATGCAATATTAACCAATTAAAAACAGTTCTGTAGCAATGAGGTTTGTGCGTTAAGCCACAGGCCCAATACATTATCACTGCTTGAATGGACCTGCCAATGTTGTTGTTCTTCTCAGAACATTTTGAAATGTAAAAAGTTAATAGATCATTTGTTGTGTTACTTGAGGCACAGCTAAGGGAGCATAAGAATTCACTTTCTTTTTTTTTACTGGACTGATGACCTGCATCTGATGATCAGTCTGAGGGGAGAGAGGGAGCAGTGGTTAGGCTGCCTCTCACCAGAGTCACTGTCCCGCCACCCTCCGCTGAGAAAAGGGGATACAGTCTTCCAGCTGATGGCGAAACTCAAGTTGCACTGCATTATTTCTGTCTCGTGCACCAGTTCATGTTACTCCTACGATCAGAAAAATGTAAATATTCCTCGATATTAAAAAAAGCCAAGGCGCTAATATGAACAATACAAACTTATGGGAACACTTTGCTCATTACAGCTGCAGTGCTGGTTGTAGGGTGAGTGGAAGTAGGGAGAACAACGCATTTTATAAGCTATGAAATGCACGAACAGTCTTGACAGTGCTGAAATAACTTAAACATGACCTTGCTCAAAAACAGCAGCTCTTTTCTGTATTCATTGAGTCTCTCTAGCCATCTTTTTAAAAAGTTTGGAAATCTCACAGTATCAACTTTGCTGTGTGTTCCAGGCTTCTTTTTACAGTCTATGGCTCCAGGAAACTGTTCAGACGTGGTGATCTGAGCTATCTGATTGGCCAGTGGTAGGCCTATAAGGGCACTTGATTTATGCTCTGGGCCTGCTGAGTAGGGGAGTTCTACCTTCAGATACATTAAATGGCTAAAAATGGGAACACTTGGTATTCCCGGCACTAGGACTGCTAACTCAACAAATAATAATGTTTGGTGATCAACTAGGAACGCCTTGGACATCGACCAGTTGATCAACCAGTTGGAGACCACAGTTTTAAACCAATAGTAACAGGACAGACAGACGGGTACACAGACAGACGGGTACACAGACAAGGTCAGGGCTGATGCAGACACTAGCAGTTCAGTACAAAGCAGACAGACCGGTGGTGTAGAGAGAGCAGCCTAGGCCATAGGGGCAGGCAGCAAGTGACACCCAGGCAAGCATACCACGGAGCCTCACTACGCCTAACAGGCAGGTTTGGCACCCCCCAGTTCTACACACCTCCAGGCAACCTCACACTGCTCCCCAGGCAACATGCTCTGTTAGCCTATCCTTATTGTCCCCACAGCCAACGCCGCAATTCTGATTCAGATTAACTGAACAATTTTTACCAGATGAAGTTGTGCAATAACCACAGAATCTGGCTTATTTGTTTGTTTTATCAAAAATAAAAACATAAAATGCTTCCTCTTTACAGTTGCGAGGGAGGGAGAGACGTAGCCTAGCTACCGGAAGCTTAACTTTCACTTCGATCAGTACTTGCAAGGTTTGGCCAGGCTTGATAGAAGCCTGTTCCTGTGATTCATGTATTAGCCTATTACGCTCACAGTGGTTTATCATCAATGTTCAGTTTATGGAGTAACGTTAACAATCTTTTGGAAGCTGGCCTGGATCTACCTTGGAGCAGAAGATGCCAGAGAGGTGCCTGAGAGAAGAGCAGATTGTGGGGGAGGGAGAGGCGGGAAGGCAAAAGGGCCAATGGGAGGATGCAGGACACAGTACGTGGTGGTGTGGTGTTAGGGGGTGAAGAGGAGGGAGGAGGAGAGTGGGGCAGCAGGTAGGTCGGTCAGAATTAAGAGGAGAGAGTAGCAGAACCTGGTTGTGAGCCCGGGTAGAGGGGATGCTCTGCAGGCACCTGAGTGCACACAAACTCTCTGCCACCGAGGAGCAGCCCAGCCAGAGAGAGCGAGGCACAGAGCTCTGTGAGAGAGAGAGAGGAGAGGAATGAAAGGAGAGAAAACAGGAATGAGACAGGGGGGGAGAGAAAGGGAGATGAGGAGAGAGAGGAAAAGATGAGGGAACAAGGGAGATGAAGGGGAGGAAAGGAGATGAGGTTTAGATGATAGATAAGACCGCAGCAGAAGGAAGAGGGTCCGAGACAGAGGGAAAGAATACGTAGATTAAAAAAAATTAAAAAGTGGGAGAAATGGAGTGAAGACAATGATGACCAAACAGAATAGGAGAGGAAAGAATAGATTGGTGTTGAGGAGAGATGTGTAGCCAAACAAGTGTTTGAGGATGAGGAGAAGAGAAGGGAGGAGGAGTTGGGGGTAGTGAGGGGAAAAACCAGTATTAGAACTACAAGCACATTTGCACAGTGAGCACAAAAACACACACACTTTCAAACACAAGGCATAGTTAGACATACAAAAGCATTATTAGACATGAAGTGGGTGGGGATAGGAAGAGGAGTGGGAGGGGCAACAGGCATGTTGGTCAATTTTCTGCCCTCTGATTTGTGTTAATGCCCTGCCCTCTGCTCTGCCATCCTCACACTATGGAAGTGGTTAGTGATTTACATAGGGACAAAATGCAGACACACACAGAAAAAAATCTAGAACAAACCCAACATGAGTGTACATTGCAAAACAATTCAGTGAAAGTAGGCCATATAATATGGCCTAGGTTGGGGAAAGGCTACACCTGGGTAGGCCGGATGGTAAAGAGATCAGGAACATGGAACATGTCCTAACTCAAGTTCAATGTAGTTTACTTGCAGGGCTAATTTTAAAGTAGTTGTGTTTTAGAGAGGGGTGTGACGTTTACCTAAATAGGAAAATGGAAAACTCAAGTCCTGACAGATTCATTAGTTAGTTACAGGTGAATCACTTCAGAGAGTATTACTAATTTCTGATTCAGCATGAAAGTAATGCCATCCTTGCTGTGGTGTGAGGAGACAGTCTTGTTCTGTGGAATTTCACTTTCTCTGCTGGCTGGAACCAAATCAGTTACTTTTGATCAGACCATTTTACTGTAAATATCAGGCTTACGCAAGACATTTCAGTTGTACAACTGACTAGGTATCCCCCTTACTCTACTATAAACTCTGTTTACAGCTTCTAGCTAGCTCTCACATTTGCCTGTCAAGACTGGTAATTAGCTGACGTCCTCTAGCAAAAATGATGTAAGACCAACCACTAACAAACTAGAACTCTGGGTCAACAGCTATAACCCCCCGAAATAAAGTGTCTTTTGGGCGGATCATGTGTCTAGTTCAGCCAACTAGCTAATCAGCTACCAATGAATACTGCGAACTAACGTTAGCTACCTTGGTAAATGACGACAAGATGAAAAACCAAACATCAATAGCTAGCTAACTTAGACAGCTGGCATTTATGTAGCTGTCAAAATGAAGCTACTGAGTGTCAAGTAAATTGAAATGATTAATGAATCACAACACCATAATGTCAGGGTGCCCAACTACTAGCTACGTTAGTAATGGAGTTAACCATTTAAATACCTCTTTCTAACTAGTTAATGTTGATGCCCACTTCCTTCTACGCAGCTTTATAAACACGCACACTAGCTACAATAGCATATCGACATTGAAGAGGGGTGGGGGCAACACGCTTCATTCTGTTTATATGATGATCTTAATATACATGTTTATAGCTAGTCATGTATGTTGTGTCCATAGCTAACAGGCTAACTAGTTAGCTAACTAACTATGACACACTGGGCCGTGTGGCGCAGCGTCACTGCAGTGAAACGCTACCCCGAAAATCTTGGCTTTCTGCAGCGGACGACTTTCAGTAACCTTTCGACTTGTTTTTTGTTGTTTTTTACATGTTACTGGTTCAAATTATCCACTGGAAAGGGAATGGACTGTCCTGTCACTTTGAAATATAGTTAGGTGTCGACGACCTAAGTCAATCGCTGGACCAGGATACTCAAGGAAAAACATTGCTCTTTCAGGCCCTCCCTCATCTTTCCTCCAGCTCTCCTGACCGTCGGTTCGAATTGGTACCCCGCCAGCCTTCGATTCAAGGCTCCACGGTTCCTTTTCGAGCCCAATAGCAACCCCGGGGACCTAATCTCACCAACGCTTACCATTAATTCCAACGTGTTGTCCTCCATCTCCGGCTCCATGTTGTTGTTCCCCCCGAATCCCGGCTGTGAAAATAGAAACCCAACCCTGCGTCGGCGGCCTGCAAATGCAGAGACGTCATTAACTTCCTAAACTACAGCTTGGCAGGGCGGTTTAGTGGGGGATGGGGCACTCCCTTCAGAATCACACACTCTGATTGGCCGAGCTAAGCTAAAGAGGCGTGCATTAGCCCCATAATGATTGGCTTGTCGTGCTTTCACGGCTTTCCCTGGTCTGCGTTCAGTACATTTTGACGTTCAATTGATACGTACTGAACCAGTTGAAAAACGGGGATGGGTTGGTTGTGGATTGGGGAACGCTGTCAGCATGGCTACTGCCCTTTAAATACGGCACTCATTGCCTCAAACCACACCTAGCATCACTGAGGTATAATGGGAAGATTTGATTATGCTGAGCCGCGGGGCACCTGGCGAAAACGGAGGGAGGCGCACCATTCTCAAATCGAACTATAATCTGCACCGCTCGATCATTTTGTCAAGGCAGCATTAACCCTTTTGCATGGGAAACGCAGAATCTTAGTCATTACTACATGTGCTTAATTACGTCACTTTTGTTTTGAGCAGACTTCGCCGTAGGCTTTGAACATGGCACCTGGCTCATTCCGAATTGATTCAATTTTCAGCGGATACAAAATACGCCTACACTGGCGACCAGGCGGGATTAATTGAAACCCACCAAGAACGCTCACCACACCTACCAAACGTACCTCGAAGTCTGTTCAATGTTTTGCTGACACGTGTAGTTCAGTACAAATCGTTCGGCCACGTAGCAAACGTTCAAATGAACTGAACGCACCTCCAGTGACACCCCAAACAAAAGGACAAATGGTTAAAGATGTTAACATACTGGGAAACACAAAGCTTTATCAGTAATCATCACTTATAGTAACGATATTAAAATCCTTTCTATCAGGCTCAGCGATGACTTGCATTTTACAAGCAGTATGATGAACACTTCGCCTTCCCGGCACCAGGACTGCCAACTAAAAAAATAATTTCTGTTGGGTCAGGTAATATTAGAGAATGATGTGAGGGGGCTGATGGGTGGAAGATATGTGTTGATTGTGTAAACATATTCACTAAACAGGTAGCAGATAATTTGAAAAGACAGTGGATATAATGGCTAAAATGACCATCTAGGCATGTATCTCTTCAAACAGGGATGTAAAGGCCAACTTGAGCAATGCCTGGGCAAATGTATTCTTACATATGCGATGAATTAAACGTGTAGAATGGGTGATAGGGTTAATCTCCTGAACTCCATTTTCTCCTTACCCTTTTTGACCACTGTTGATCGGGACTTCAGAAACCTGACCGGTGGTCTAACCGAGTGCATCTCTGTATTCCCAGTCATGTGAAATCCATAGATTAGGGCCTAATGAATTTATTTCAATTTCCTTATGAACTGTAGCTTAGTAAAAATCTTATTGTTGCATTTATATTTTTGTTCAGTATAAAATACATGCACAGGATGGCATATAAACAATTCACATGTTCTACAGCCACTGAAGCTCATGGGTGAAATAAACATTTTTCATTAGCAGGGGAGCCGGTAGAGCCAGTTCCTCTGGGAACGACACACTCCACATGATTGAGACCACAGTGGATGAGGAGGTAGCAATGGGTTTCAGCAGTTAAAATTTAATACCCCCCTTTCTCTACAGAAACACAGGTAAAAAATAAAATACAACAGCAGCAATTACCAGTAAAAAATCAAAAGCCTAAATATATATATATAAAAAGCATTAAGGGGGATAGAGGGAGGGGGAATAGAGGGAAGGGGGATAGAGGGAGGGGGAATAGAGGGAAGGGGGAATAGAGGGAGGGGGAATAGAGGGAAGGGGGAATAGAGGGAGGGGGGGGGAATAGAGGGAAGGGGAAAAGTTCTTTACGTGAGGATAGGGAAAGAAAGGAAAATGTTCTTTACGTGAGGTTAGAGCCCAAAGTCTTCATCGGACCAGGGAGGGGGGAGTTGCTGGGAACTTGCTGTTGTGTCCATTCAAAATGGAGGGGAGAAAAATAAACAAACTAAAACGAAGTCCAATCCAACCAGGGGAAGGAACCAGCACTCTAAGGCAGGGATTCACTCAGGATGGGTTGTCCCTCTCTGGATTGAAAGAGAATCTCAGTCTTCAGCATGTGCGCGTTATTAGAAGTGTACATGTATGGGTACGTGTGCGTGTTTCAAATTGAATGCATGTCTACATGGTCAGTATGTCTCTTTTCACTCGCTGAAAAAAAAAAAGTGGCATATTTCTATCCTTATTTCGTCATTCTTCACCTTTTACCTTCTTTCTCCCCTAATTCAGTCCGACTACCTAGTAGTCATCTAAATCAAAACAGTCGTCGTCCTCCGCCTGGTAATCTATGGCCTGGAAATCCACCCTGTACCGCAAGCATCCTGAAAGAGAGTAAGAAAGAGTCAATTATCTGGATAAAGACTGTTGCGGGACTGAACAGTCATTACTAATATTAGGTTCATGAAGTTGACCTCATGCTGTGAACTACCGCCACAACATGACCGTAACAAAAGGACACCATGTTAGAATTCTATAAAACAACAACTGGTTGGTTTGGACTCACCCCCGATGCCACCGAAGCCCTTGACAAACTGAGACCCTTCCTGACTCTTGTCTGTGACGATCTCCAGCGTGGCTCCAAACTTCTTGTAGTTGTTGGCAAACCACTCCAGCAGAGGCATGCTTTCAATCAACTCGTGGTCCTGCCCAGTCTGAACATTCGAGCACACACACAAATGGACAGGTTTGAGAGGGCAAAAAAATGTAAACAAGTTAACACCAAATTCAACCACCCGAATGGGTTCAGGGACAGAAAGTGTTGAAGGCAACCGTGTGTGTACCTGCGTGTGGGTGTGAGAACAAGGGATAGAGAACCGGGTTTACCTCCTTGTCTGTGAAGTGGGACTTGTCCTTCTCCTGCTCTGGTGTTAAATAAAGAGTCTTCTCATCTGAAACACAAAGGACGATGGAGACAGGGAATGGGAACCTGAAGTGTTCTCTTCTCAGTTGTTCTACTTCATGGTGCCAGAGGATATACTACACATGGGGAGTGTGTGTGTACCGTTTTCTGTTCCGACGCTCTCAGCCCCGTGCAGGCGAAGAATATAGCGCATGGTGTCTAGGTTCTCATAAACAATGAGGATCTCCACAGCCCCCATCTCCAGGGCTTTGAGTGTGTCCTCCACCCCAAAACAGTACTTCCCCGTGTCCTGACTGATCTCATCAAAGTACCGGCCTGCAGAGAGTGAGCGAGTAGGAGAGAGAGAGCAAGAATGGAGGGGAAGACAAATAAAGGATAGAAAAAAATAAACATTTAGTGATGAGAATGGGAAGCAATCATCACACTAATTATCATTACCATTCACAAGGAAACAATCTGCACTAACCCTAACAAAAACACCTAACACAGACACACATTCGCTGGGATAACCCAAAATCTAACCTCAACGTGCCACAAACAGACCTATGAGCTTCTTTTCCTGGATGAACTTGACGTTAGAGAGGACCTCTGCCGACAGCTCGATGGCCTGGTTGAAACCGTTCTCCCCTCCGTACGAGATGTCCACCAGCTTTAGAATCTTTGCCTGTAACCTCTGCGCGCGCACACACAACAGGGGTCAGTGGGCCGTGAAATGCTTGATTCACTCAGAAAATCAGAGGAATTGCGCAAAAAGCATCAACCTGACAAAGAATGAACTGATCACAGTATGGATTAAATGTAGCATAAACCATGGATTATCTAAAACACACACACTTACAGGGTCGAACATGTCGGACTGGCTGAGCTCAGTCTTGAAGTCGGCAGACCCTGCTAGGACCATTCCGGCCACATTGACCTTGTCGTTGGCCACATAGAGCTGGACAGCTGTCTCAGCCACCTTCCTCACATAGTTGTGTCTCTTCTCCATCCTCAGACGGGCAAAGCGCAAAGCAGACTGACCTCCTCTGCCTATGAGAGAGAGAAATTGTATTGACTGAAGGGTATTGGTGGGGGACAACATCTAATGTTATTGTTCTCATCTCTGCGTGTGTGTGATGAACGAAGCTTACCGTGTTTCTTGGGCAAGTCCACAGTGAACTTGTGCAGGACCTCTCTAGTGTTCCCCTGGAGCGTCCCGAATAGAGCCCCACTACCATCTATCACTATGAAGCCAAACTTACTGTCATCAGACAGCAGGGCTGTCAACGCCTGGAGAGAGGAGAGAAGGAGAGAAAGACAGAGGGCATTTCCATTACAATTGTCTCTAGAGACAATTAGACAACACACATTCACACACATACAGGAGACAGACACAATTTGAGCTCCTACCTCAGTGTGGAACTTGTTGTCACAGAGGTACAGGGAGGTGTTGATGGGTTTAAAAGGCTCAAAGTCAATGTTGACTTTCTTCTCTTTGCCCTCGTCTGTCACGATGGTTCCACAGTACACCACCAGGCCATTAGGCGGCACTGCAGGAGAGACACAGGGATTATCAGTCAGCACAGGCAAGACCCAGTGACCCATAGTAAAAACAAACAACAAAGAACAGACTGACCCTTGCTGTAGCTTTGGAGTCTGCTATGAGGAGGTCAAGGCTTCAACATCACACAACTATGCAGTCAGTCACTCACCCTTGTTGTATAGCTTTAGTCTCTGCTGTACAGAGGTGATGGCCCCGAGCACAGAGAGCCTGTTGACTCTGCTCTTGATGTTGGAGGCTGTGCCAAACTCATCTGCCAACATCTTGGCCACTCTGGAGATCTGGTCCTTAGGGGGGATGATCAGCGAGATCATACTGGTTCCATTACTGAGGAGAGGGGGACAGGTGGTTAGACAACCTAAATACACACATTCAGTTATGACTAAGACAGTTATGTACACATCTCAAACTCTGAAAGAAAGGAATATGCGTCCACAATCAAAACATCGTTGATTCTGTCATTTTACCGGATCTACCTTTGTGTGACACTGGCACCCTTCAACATTGACAGTCTGACACCCAAACATTACCTTCCCAGTTTCCACTGTCTGAAAGGTGAGGGAGGGGGGCACACAGTTTCCATACAAGCTCTGTCCTTGACACCAAAGACTGCGCTGAAGTTCCACTGAGCCACATTGTCTGCATTCAGGCAGGTAGCTAGCTGGCTTGTGAATATAGGTCAAATGGTCAACCGTGCATGTTTGTAACGTTTATAGAGGACAGTTGATTCTGGGTCAGTGGACAACAAGAATACTTCAGGAACAACGCCGTCCCTTTTTCCTAGTCACAGCTCGAGGAAGCCACGGAGCTAGATTTGTCAACTACGTATCAAAATTAATATGGATGACCGCTAACTAACGTTACACATCGTCACCAAAGAAAGACTAGGACACGGCAATTGGATTTCTGCTTGCTACTCATGGAGTATAGATTCCATGCTTTCCACTTCCAAGTAGAATACACGCTCAATGCCATATCTTGACAGCAAGCCAACATCGCTACTAACTGCTAAGTCTAGCGCAGCATGAGAACATAGCTGTGTTTGAATACCCATACTAACATACTGTATACTACATACTTAATGAGTATATACTATCATTTCATTTTAGTATACTATAAACGAATGGTATCCTTTTCAGTTGAGCGTACTAGCAATTCGCCTGTCTACTGGAAGTCGATGCTGCTTGCTATTGCAACCGCTCTCTAGCTTTTTAGCATAAATTACTAGCTAGACATTTAAAATTCAAATCTGGAGTGCCAGAGTACGCTCCAAGCGTTTGTAAATTCAGAACGTTGTCAGTTTGAAAATTCAGAGTGTTTCGCTCTCAGAGCGCACGCACACTGCCAGGCAATGTCACTGGATGCTCTGTCCGAGGAGTAGGGTTGATCCAAGCATTCTGACCTCAAAAAAGCAGTCAAGCTAACTTGCTACTTCCAGACACAAATGAGAGAACACCTCAATCTGACCGTTTTACTCACCCTAGCAGAGCTGGTTAGGCTGTTTTCAAGTTATCCAGAGCGTTGGTGACTGTAACAGTGCTGCTGGCAACAAGTTAATTACTTTTTTGGCGATGTTTACTGACACTGGCCATATTCAACTAGTTTATTCTGCGCTCTGGCACCGGTACACTCAGACGAGAGTGCTCTGAAATCGGAGTAGATAGCCACAGCGAATTTACGAACGAAACCGAATGTCCATTGGGAACACAAGACTACACCACTTAGCTAAACTAAGAATGACGAGAACAATCAAGTCAATAAACGTTGGATAGTTAGTTAGATGGCATTTTGTTGATATACTGGCAAGGTCGATATATTAGTAGCCAACTAACATTAGGTAGCTAGCTAACATGGTACATACTGTTGTAACCATATGCTATACGGTTCATAAGGAATTTAATTTTGTAAAAAATAAATACAAAATTTAAGTAATTAAATGTAACTTTTATTTAACTAAGCAAGTCAATTAAGAACAAATTATTATTTAAATGACAGCCTACACCAGCCAACGCCCAAATGTGCGCCACCCTATTGGACAGCCTGGATTCGAACCAGGGTGTCTGTGGTGACGCCTCTAGCACTGAGTTGCAGTCCCCTAGACCAGGATAGCGTAGCCAAATACATTTAAACTCAGTTTTTCACAATTCCCGACATATAATCCTAGTAAAAATGCCCTGTTTTAGGTAAGTTTGGATCACCACTTTAAGAATGTGAAATGTCAGAATAATAGTAGAGAATTATTTCAGCCTTTATTTCTTTCTTCACATTCCCAGTGGGTCAGAAGTTTACATACACTCAATTAGTATTTGGTAACATTGACTTTAAAAATGTTTTAACTTGGGTCAAACATTTCGGGTAGCCTTCCACAAGCTTCCCACAATAAATTGGGCGAATTTTGGCCCATTCCTCCTGGCAGAGCTATTGTAACGGAGTCAGGTTTGTAGGCCTCCTTGCTCACACACACTTTTTCAGTTCTGCCCACAAATTTTTATATAGGATTGAGGTCAGGGCTTTGTGATGGCCACTCCAAAACCTTGACTTTGTTGTCCACAAGCCAACTTGCCACAACTTTGGAAGTATGCTTAGGGTCATTTTCCATTTGGAAGACCCATTTGCGACCAAACTTTAATTTCCTGATGTCTTGAGATGTTGCTTCAATATATCCACATAATTCTCCTCGCCCATGATGCCATCTATTTTGTGAAGTGCACAAGTCCCTCCTGCAGCAAAGCACCCCCACAACATGATGCTGCCACCCCCGTGCTTCACGGTTGGGTTGGTGTTCTTTGACTTGCAAGCCTCTCCCTTTTTCCTCCAAACATAATGATGGTCATTGTGGCCAAACAGTTCTATTTTTGGTTTCATCAGACCAGAGGACATTTCTCCAAAAAGTACAATCTTTGTCCCATTGTGCAGTTGCAAACCGTAGTCTGGCTTTTTTATGGCGGTTTTGGAGCAGTGACTTCTTCCTTGCTCAGCGTCCTTTCAGGTTATGTCGATATAGGACTTGTTTTACTGTGGATATAGATACTTTTGTACCTACAGCATCTTCACAATGTCCTTTGCTGTTGTTCTGGGATTGATTTGCACTTTTCTCACCAAAGTACATTCATCTCTAGGAGACAGAGTGTGTCTCCTTCCTGAGCGGTATGATGGCTGCGTGGTCCTATGGTGTTTATACTTGCGTACTATTGCTTGTACAGATGAACGTGATACCTTCAAGCATTTGGAAATTGCTCCCAAGGATGAATCAGACTTGTGGAGGTCTACAATTTTTTATCTGAGGTCTTGGCTGGTTTCCCCATGATGTCAAGCAAAGAGGCACGGAGTTTGAAGGTAGGCCTTGAAATACACCCACAACTCCAATTGACTCAAATTAGGTCAATTAGCCTATCAGGAGCTTCTAAAGCCATGACATCATTTTCTGTAATTTTCCAAGCTGTTTAAAAGGCACAGTCAACTTAGTGTATATAAACTTCTGACCCACTGGAATTGTGATAATTCTAAGTGAAATAATCTGTTGGAAAAATGACTTGTGTCATACACAAAGTAGATGTCCTAACCTACTTGGCAAAACTATAGTTCGTGAACAAGAACTTTGTGGAGTGGTTGAAAAACTAGTTTTAATTGACTCCAACATAAGTATATGTAAACTTCCGACTTCAACTGTATATCCATACTATGACCAATAGGCATCAAATCAAATGTTATTTGTCTCATACACATGGTTAGCAGATGTTAATGCGAGTGTAGCGAAATGCGTGTGCTTCTAGTTCCGACATTGCAGTAATAACCAACGAGTAATCTAACCTAACAATTTCACAACAACTACCTTATACACACAAGTGTAAAGGGATGAAGAATATGTACATAAAGATATTCTGACTTCCTGGCATTCTATATACTCAATTTACGTCACAAATAGTACGGTTAGTATGAGTATTAGGACACAGATAAATGTGATTACCACACCAACACGCTGTTCTTCAAGACCCTATCCACCGTAGCCGGCGTTTTCAGCTAGGTAACAGCTAGCTGACATGTCGCTAACGTTAGTTAAGCCGGACATCAACACACGAACAACCGAGCTAGCTACAAATAACACGGCAATCAACATAATAAGTATACGATGAACATCGAATACTGGTGGGAACTAAAGTTAATTACAATGTTGGCTGTGTTAGCAAGCTACCCAGCTACCATAGCTAAGCTACCACTCCCAAATCCGGCCTCACTTATCCAGCTGTTATCACATGGTCCATTCACGTCGGCATATCGACACTCAGGTCCACACCGTATTCAACCACTTACCCACGGGCAGCTTCCAAACTTTTAATCAGTTTCTTGATTTTCCATATCTCCACGTTCCTGTCTGCCGCGTTAGGGTCATCCGCCATCTTTCCTGCTGTAATCGCGTCAGCACCTAAAAGAGAAGAACGTTAGCTGGCTAACGTTACATCGGGTTTTAGGTTGCCAGGGTGACAGTTGTGTACCCCTCGGAGCTAGAAGCGGGTGTCCGAGGGGGACCTGGATCAGCAGTGGTGGACCTACCCGGATGAAGAAGACTATACCCCGCTTGCTGTGTCGGCAAAGTGCGCGGAAAAATTAGGCCTATACACTCTTCCCAACCTATTCGTTATATAACGTCGCAACCCGACCAAACTTCGCCTCACTTCATCAATAAACTATTAAAATATTCAACTGTCAACCCGTTCCACCAGACACCTTGCGTGCACAAACACAATCGACGACACCGTACCTGCCTCGGGCAACGCCGCTCCGGTCTCTAAGCTACGGCTACCACGCTAGCTGAATCGGTCCTCAGTGAAATGACGGCTCCTCTACACAAGCTTCGCGTGGTGCGATGATGTGATTTCGGTTTTTCTCACTTCCTGGAAACCGCGTTGAAACGGTGAGTGACTTTGTTGGTTGGTCAAAACTTCATGTTGATCATGGATATCTGCACGGTGATTGGAGTGATGAACTATTATACGAAAATGGGCGGGGACATCCCAAAATGTTTCACATGGGATTTGTAGTCAAAATTATATTTTACGACGGATCACAACTTGAAGTTCACTTGAACTTCTGTAGTGACTTGAATAGAGAAAAAACATTAGCTAGCTAAGCAATGTCATGAAATGAAAATATCCATCAGTCATAATATCACATTACCAAAGTTTGGTCGGTGGAATAATGGATTTTGTCAGTTAATTTCCTCTATATACTAATTAGTACTTTCCAATTGCATTAACAAAAACTATTTCTATTGGCAATGTAGAACAAAATCTACAGTATTTCTTACAAAGTAAAGCCCAGTGTTGCACCACTAGATGACAGCATTGATTCACTAAAGAAAGCAACTTTATGGTACTACACCAGTACCAGTGTGTGTGTGTGTGTGTGTGTGTGTGTGTGTGTGTGTGTGTGTGTGTGTTTGTGTTTGTGTGTGTGCACAACCCCTCCTGCTCCTCCATACATCTCAGATTCCAGTCTAATTTCCCCTCTGCACTGATACCCATATTACAGACAGTAAATTATACAGCAGTTTGTGAGGCAGTCTTCCTCCAATACAATATAAACACCCATTTATCACCCTCTGTCTGCCATCAGAGCAGTAATCTGTCGCCTGGAAACGGATCCGGCCTAGTGTTCAGTGTTCTGGTCAGACAAGTTACATTTTCCCCAACTCAACAGATTCTCTGCAGACAGGGTCGGAGTGATATCATTCTGTTACTTCAGACAGGTAAAGGGGAGTCAAGGAGAGAAACTCATGTTATGTCTTTGTGTACAGTAGTAGACCCAGAAGAAACTGCAACCTACAATGACCTCCAATGATTTCTGATGACCCCTCTAAGGTAGAGACAACCATATGAGAGAGGTTGGCTGACCATGTGTGTGTGTGGGAGGGTTATGGCGAGAGCGACCCGACACAGATGCCATCAGGTCCGCTCTGCTCCACTTTCCATCTGTGACCATCTGCTAGAGGGAGGGAGGGAGGGAGGGAGGGAGGGGATGGAGGGATGGAGGGAGGGAGGGATGGAGGGAGGAGAGGATGGATGGATGGAGGGATGGAGGGAGGGAGGGAGGGAGGGAGAGGGACGGAGGGGATAGAGGGAGGGAGAGGATAGAGGGGGAGGGAGGGATGTTGAGGTGTTCAAGGGCATCCCTGTGCTTGTCAAAAACTGAACAAAGGGGAGGGGATGGGTGGCGCTTTGGGTTGGATGCGGTGAGGCACACGCACATATCACTATGTACCACACCCCACACCTGCTCTCTGTCCCTCATGTCACATTCAGTTTAGTACCAACCAGGAGACTGTAAGAGCTGACATATACAGTACAATCATTGGAGCAGACAGAGGTAGCAGTGACAGGGCACTGGCCTAATCCGGACCTAAAGCAGGACAAACACAAAAACTGACCTTGGATAAGTGCTGAGGGGGAACTATATTGATGACTCTGACTCAGAATTTAACACATACTGGTGGAGTTCAGACCCCTGAATACTGAATGTGTCAAATGATTAAACCAGTTAGTGCTTCATTCTCATTTCCATCAGCACAGGGTTTATTAAGCCTGGGCCCGCCTCTTTCTTAACATCAATGACTGCGTAAATAGAGCCATGCAAATAAAACTTGATCAAATGACTGTGATTCCTAATCTCTGGTGTTATATAAAATTCCCATTAATGCTTGGATCATTTACTCTCCCTCTGACAACGTCATGTCCAGTTGGGAGTGTAAAGACGCAGCTTTCAGAAAGCCAGGGAAAAACATTGAAACCTCAGAGGGAATTAAGCAGCAGTTTTTCCGCATGCTAATTTGTGTCTCAATGTCTCTCTGTCTGCCACACATTCAGACAGGGGATCATATTCATCAGCACTTCAATAACTAGCATCCCCGCTAATGACACATCTTCTTAAGCAGCTGCTGTGTGTGTGTGTATGTGTGTGTGTGTGTGTGTGTGTGTGTGTGTGTGTGTGTGTGTGTGTGTGTGTGTGTGTGTGTGTGTGTGTGTGTGTGTGTGTGTGTGTGTGTGTGTGTGTGTGTACGTCTATCTGGTGGAGTCTATCTGGTATCATCGGCAGACTCGACAGCCTTGGTTTCTCAAATGATTGCCTCGCCTGGTTCACCAACTACTTCTCTGGTAGAGTTCAGTGTGTGAAATCGGAGGGTCTGCTGTCCGGACCCATGGCAGTCTCTATGGGGGTGCCACAGGGTTCAATTCTTGGGCCGACTCTCTTCTCTGTATACATCAATGAGGTCGCTCTTGCTGCTGGTGAGTCTCTGATCCACCTCTACGCAGACGACACCATTCTGTATACTTCTGGCCCTTCTTTGGACACTGTGTTAACAACCCTCCAGGCAAGCTTCAATGCCATACAACTCTCCTTCTGTGGCCTCCAATTGCTCTTAAATACAAGTAAAACTAAATGCATGCTCTTCAACCCATCGCTACCTGCACCTACCCGCCTGTCCAACATCACTACTCTGGACGGCTCTGACTTAGAATACGTGGACAACTACAAATACTTAGGTGTCTGGTTAGACTGTAAACTCTCCTTCCAGACCCATATCAAACATCTCCAATCCAAAGTTAAATCTAGAATTGGCTTCCTATTTCGCAACAAAGCATCCTTCACTCATGCTGCCAAACATACCCTTGTAAAACTGACCATCCTACCAATCCTCGACTTTGGCGATGTCATTTACAAAATAGCCTCCAATACCCTACTCAACAAATTGGATGCAGTCTATCACAGTGCAATCCGTTTTGTCACCAAAGCCCCATATACTACCCACCATTGCTCTCGTTGGCTGGCCTCGCTTCATACTCGTCGCCAAACCCACTGGCTCCATGTCATCTACAAGACCCTGCTAGGTAAAGTCCCCCTTATCTCAGCTCGCTGGTCACCATAGCATCTCCCACCTGTAGCACACGCTCCAGCAGGTATATCTCTCTAGTCACCCCCAAAACCAATTCTTTCTTTGGCCGCCTCTCCTTCCAGTTCTCTGCTGCCAATGACTGGAACGAACTACAAAAATCTCTGAAACTGGAAACACTTATCTCCCTCACTAGCTTTAAGCACCAACTGTCAGAGCAGCTCACAGATTACTGCACCTGTACATAGCCCACCTATAATTTAGCCCAAACAACTACCTTTTTCCCTACTGTATTTAATTAATTAATTAATTTTGCTACTTTGCACCCCATTATTTTTATTTCTACTTTGCACATTCTTCCATTGCAAATCTACCATTCCAGTGTTTTACTTGCTATATTGTATTTACTTTGCCACCATGGCCTTTTTTTGCCTTTACCTCCCTTATCTCACCTCATTTGCTCACATCGTATATAGACTTGTTTATACTGTATTATTGACTGTATGTTTGTTTTACTCCATGTGTAACTCTGTGTCGTTGTATGTGTCAAACTGCTTTGCTTTATCTTGGCCAGGTCGCAATTGTAAATGAGAACTTGTTCTCAACTTGCCTACCTGGTTAAATAAAGGTGAAATAAATAAATAAAATAAATAAATATTGTGTGCTTCTGCTCTGTGTTTTGTGGTGTGGAAGGAATGCCAAGACGAGGAGCCCATAGCCGGGGCTTTGCTGTGTGTTTTGGGGTGTGGAAGGAATGCCAAGACGAGGAGCCCATAGCCGGGGCTTTGCTGTGTGTTTTGGGGTGTGGAAGGAATGCCAAGACGAGGAGCCCATAGCCGGGGCTTTTCTGCGTGTTTTGGGGTGTGGAAGGAATGCCAAGACGAGGAGCCCATAGCCGGGGCTTTGCTGTGTGTTTTGGGGTGTGGAAGGAATGCCAAGACGAGGAGCCCATAGCCGGGGCTTTGCTGTGTGTTTTGTGGTGTGGAAGGAATGCCAAGACGAGGAGCCCATAGCCGGGGCTTTGCTGTGTGTTTTGTGGTGTGGAAGGAATGCCAAGACGAGGAGCCCATAGCCGGGGCTTTGCTGTGTGTTTTGTGGTGTGGAAGGAATGCCAAGACGAGGAGCCCATAGCCGGGGCATTTCTGTGTGTTTTGTGGTGTGGAAGGAATGCCAAGACGAGGAGCCCATAGCCAGGGCTTTGCTGTGTGTTTTGGGGTGTGGAAGAAAGTGCGAACACGAGGCATCCATAGCTGGGGCTTTGCTGTGTGTCTTGGGTTGTGGAAGAAAGTACCAAGATGAGTCTACATTCTCGTCACATCACCGCCTCTCCCTCCCCCTCTTTCCTCTCTACGTCTTCCTTGGAGGCAGACAAGACATTTAATGATCTGCTCCTAAATATTAAGTGGATTAATCAGGAACAGAGCTAGAGCTTCATAAATAGCAATGAGAGGCGGTGAGACGAGAGGGGGTCGAGGATCCTCTCCGTATCCACTATGTAGAGCTATTAAGAGTTTATTAATGCACTGGATTAAACCAAATAACCTCTATTTAAAGAAGGTGGGACATGCAGTCTATCTTAACGATGGATCTCATAGGGGTCACACCGAAAGGGGATTGGGAGCCAGGGAAACAATTCCCACCTCCACAGCTGAGTGACATGGGGCAAAAGCCAATCATATTTAATCTATGAGGGAGCCCTGGAGAGTTAGTGTCTCGCCGTCTTGTACAGAACCTTTCGACGTGCTTAGTGGCGATATAGAGGCCCAAACTGCTTAACGCTGCAGGTTGAAGTTAAATATATAATGGACACGTTTCCATTTATGCTATGTTAATCTGCACCTTTCACCAACCAAAAACGTCCCCGATACAGCAACAGCAGATGTGGTACTTCTGAGTTTTAAGCTTGAGTAAAACGAGAGAGCAAGTCATATTTAGGAGGAACAATCAAGCCCTCAAGTAAGGGACATGACAATCCGATGAGGGGCTGGTTTGACAAATGTCAACATGCTCTGTCAACACATTGATGCTATGTCAACACCTCTCCCTGATAACGCCTGCTGTCCCTGAGAGGAAGCAGAAACAGTACCCTATGTTCATCCTGACAGTATCCGTGGGGCTTTTGCAGTGTCTTTGTTAGGCTTGCGTCTGCAGGGGAAATAATAGGAAACAAGTGGCGTTTAACACGTTCAAACAATCTGCATCAATTCAGCCCATGGTACCGTATTACAGTTCTCAAGAAACCTATTTCCTTGGAGAATAGGTGGTGTATGAGCAGCAATATTACAGTTCTCCAGAAACCTATTTCCTTGGAGAATAGGTGGTGTATGAGCAGCAATATTACAGTTCTCCAGAAACCTATTTCCTTGGAGAATAGGTTGTGTATGAACAGCAATATTACAGTTCTCCAGAAACCTATTTCTTTAGAGAATAGGTGGTGTATGAGCAGCAATATTACAGTTCTCCAGAAACCTATTTCCTTGGAGAATAGGTGTTGTATGAGCAGCAATATTACAGTTCTCCAGAAACCTATTTCCTTGGAGAATAGGTGGTGTATGAGCAGCAATATTACAGTTCTCCAGAAACCTATTTCCTTGGAGAATAGGTGGTGTATGAGCAGCAATATTACAGTTCTCCAGAAACCTATTTCCTTGGAGAATAGGTGGTGTATGAGCAGCAATATTACAGTTCTCCAGAAACCTATTTCCTTGGAGAATAGGTGGTGTATTAGCAGCAATATTACATTTCTGGATTTGAAGGCTTGGTCTTGGAATGGCTCACATTTGGAAAGATTCATTTTTCTGTGACGTGGACTGAACAAGATACCGGGCTGGCCCAGCCGACTTGATTTTCAGACACTAATCTTAGGTCAGTATTGTGTGTTTTCCCCAAATGGATTTGAGAAGGGTAGGCTGAACCTAGATCTGTGCCCAATGCGCCGTTTCTATCCATATCTATATTAATCCACACCACCAGTCACAGATCACAGCCCTAACCTAGTTTTAAATCACCATGACACAGCCATAACAGACTCAGAATGATAGAGGGAGTGAGAGGGCAGAAGAGATAGAGGGAGAGAGACTGAAACATGGATTTTCTTCCAGCTGCATGAATCAAATTGAGTACAAAAGGGCATTATCAAATCGATAGATTTAATATGGCATATTAGATGAAGACAAAGGCATGTCTGGTGAGGGGAGTTAACTTTTGACTGATGTCACTGGGACACATCAATATAGTCCATTGCCATTTGGATGAAGGATAAGCTATGTAAAATGCAATAACACACAACTCCCAAACCTCGATGAAACTTGTAAAAGGATTTTAGCTCATGTATGCCTGAGTGACAGAGTATGTGTAATATATATTTTGTGTGTGTGTGTTCACGCAAAAATGGACATCATTTAAATAAGACCATCACACAGAGTAGGTACAGGACAGGACAGACTTAAATTTATTCAGACAAACATTGTGGAACTGTTACAATAAAATCAAGATAGTTTCAGCCCATAACATCAACATTCCATTATAGCTCCAGAAGGGGAAAAATAAGACACTGAAGAACTCACTACACTATGCTTCTATGGAAAGAGCTACATGAATCTAGCTACATTAAGGACAATTGATTTACACACTTTAGTCTGTTAAATGCAACTGGACAAAGCCACAGTGTCTTCACATGGCAATATATTACACCCCTTTCACAGAGTATTTTTTTCTCTTTACAAAGTAAAAAATATATAGAATTAACAAAGAAGACTTTAGCAAATATGGCCATGTATGTGTTTGTTTGGACTAGCGGAGCTGTCATACTAGAACTGTGTGTGTGTGTGTGTGTGTGTATGTGTGTGTGTGTGTGTGTATGTGTGTGTGTGTGTGTGTGTGTGTGTATGTGTGTGTGTGTGTGTGTGTGTGTGTATGTGTGTGTGTGTGTATGTGTGTGTGTGTGTGTGTGTGTGTGTGTGTGTGTGTGTGTGTGTGTGTGTGTGTGTGTGTGTGTGTGTGTGTGTGTGTGTATCTGAGGACAGTTCAGTAACTGTCTAATACAGGTTGGAAATGAGAAGGACCATTTCCTTCTCAATTATTGCGCTTTTGTTATTGCGCTTTTGTAGACGTTTGAGCAACTAGGGTTACTCAGCTTTGTACACAAGTAGGCCAGGCAAGGGAGGGACAGCAGTGACATCAGGACAGGGCAAGGGTCATTTCAGACATCATGAGAGGGCAAAGGTCAAGGCCAGATTGATGGCAGGATCAAAAAAGGAGCCTTACACTGCTTCGGAAAGAGATGACTTTATACACACATGTTACAAGTATGTTACAGTCTCTCTCTCTCTCTCTCTCTGTGTGTGTGTGTGTGTGTGTGTGTGTGTGTGTGTGTGTGTGTGTGTGTGTGTGTGTGTGTGTGTGTGTGTGTGTGTGTGTGTGTGTGTGTGTATGTGTGTATGTGTGTGTGTGTGTGTGTGTGTATGTGTGTGTGTATTGTGTTAGTGGAAGGTTTATTGTCTCTCTGGCTGATGTACACACAGAGAGGTCAGAGTTTAAGATGCAAAGGGTAAAAAAACGAAAGGGTCATCATGCATGTTATTGACGAGATCAACAAACAACCAATCAATATCAGGGTCAGAGGTGAGATGTCAGAGGGGATGCAGTGACCAGATGAGTTAATGTTGTGATCGATACAGGAAATCACCCAAAAGTTGTTACTAAATACACAGATATACAGTTGAAGTCGGAAGTTTACATCCACTTAGGAGTCATTAAAACTATTTTTTTTCAACCACTCCACAAATTTCTTGTTAACAAACTATAGTTTGGGCACGTCGGTTAGGACATCTAATTTGTGCATGACACAAGTTTTTTGGATGTGTACCTGTGGATGTATTATTTTTCCAATAATTGTTTACAGACAGATTATTTCACTTATAATTCACTGTATCACAATTCCAGTGTGTCAGAAGTTTACATACACTAAGTTGACTGTGCCTTTAAACAGCTTGGAAAATCCCAGATAATTATGTCATGGCTTTAGAAGCTTCTGATAGGCTAATTGACATCATTTGAGTCAACTGGATGTGTACCTGTGGATGTATTTTAAGACCTACTCAGTGCCTCTTTGCTTGACAGAATGGGAAAATCTAAAGAAATCTACAAACCAAAATTGTAGACCTTCACAAGTCTTATTCATCCTTGGGAGCAATTTCCAAATGCCTGAAGGTACCACGTTCATCCGTACAAACAATAGTACGCAAGGATAAACACCATGGGCCCACGCAGCCGTCATACCGCTCAGGAAGGAGACTCTTTCTGTCTCCTAGAGATGAACGTACTTTGGTGAGAAAAGTGCAAATCAATCCCAGAACAACAGCAAAGTACTTTGTGAAGATGCTGGAGGAAACAGGTACAAAAGTATCTACATCCACAGTAAAACGATTCCTCTATAGACATAACCTGAAAAGTCGCTCAGGAAGGAAGAAGCCACTGCTCCAAAACCACCATAAAAAAAGCCAGACTACGGTTTGCAACTGCAGATGGGGACAAGATCGTACTTTTTGGAGAAATGTCCTCTGGTCTGATGAAACAAAAATAGAACTGTTTGGCAATAATGACCATCGTTATGTTTGGAGGAAAAAGGGGGAGGCTTGCAACTGTGAAGCACGGGGGTGGCAGCATCATGTTGTGGGGGTTCTTTGCTGCAGGAGGGACGGGTGCACTTCACAAAATAGATGGCATTATGGGGGAGGAAAATTACGTGGATATATTGAAGCAACATCTCAAGACATCAGTCAGGAAGTTAAAGCTTGGTCACAAATGGGTCTTCCAAATGGACAATGACCCCAAGCATACTTCCAAAGTTGTGGCAAAATGGCTTAAGGACAACAAAGTCAAGGTATTGGAGTGGCCTTCACAAAGCCCTGACCTCAAACCAATATAACATTTATGGGCAGAACTGAAAAAGCGTGTGCGAGCAAGGAGGCCTACAAACCTGACTCAATTACACCAGTTCTGTCAGGAGGAATGGGCCAAAATTCACCCAACTTATTGTGGGAAGTTTGTGGAAGGCTACCCGAAATGTTTGACCCAAGTTAAACAATTTTAAGGCAATGCTACCAAATACTAATTGAGTGTATGTACATTTCTGACCCACTGAGAATGTGGTGAAAGAAATAAAAGCTGAAATAAATGGTTCTCTCTACTATTATTCTGACATTTCACATTCTTAAAATAAAGTGGTGATACTAAGTGACCTAAAACAGGCAATTTTTACTGGGATTAAATGTCAAGAATTGTAAAAAAAAATAATAATAATTAGTTTAAATGTATTTGGCTAAGGTGTATGTAAACTTCTGTCTTCAACTGTATATTGTTATGGTTGAGGGACATGGAAATAGTTAGAGAGGGGGAAGGAGAGAGAGGGGGAAGGAAGAAACAAATAAGAACAGAGAACAAAAAGGGAGGATAGGCATAAGAGAAAAATATACATTTTAGGGAAAGCGAAAGAATGCCCAAAACCCAAAAGCATACATTTCTTCCCCTGAGTTCCTCTGCCTGTCTTTCATCTTGGAGCGAGATGAAAGGTTGACTCTACGGGCGTCAAATGACCACCCATTACCCACACCCCCCATTCCGCCCAATCATGGTGTGCATTACTCGTCTCCACAGAGACCCTGGGCTGAGAGACAAGGCAGCGAGCGATATGACAGCCTCGCAGGGGAGACATCTCTGAGCTATAAAAAAACAAAATAAGGGAAACGAGAGAGAGGAGCGCCATGGCTGTAAAACTCCCTCACACATTCCCCCAGTGTGAAAAACAGAGGAGAGAGTGAGAGAGAGAGGAGGGTAGAGATAGGGAGAAAAATAGGGAAAATAAGCGAGTGACAAAATGATAGTGAAGATGAGCAAGAGAGAGGGGGAGCTAGAGGGAGTAGAAGGCTGTGAGAGAGGGAGCAGAGGAAGAGTGAGAGAGTGGGAGATTTGAAAGTGAGCAATCAGTGTTAGGTCATGATAGGCTGTTTTCTAATTTGCTGTGTGCCTGCCTGGAACTACACTTATATTTTACAGGTTGAAACATCAGTGGTGCCAACTGATTGGCTGAAGAGTAGAAGAGCTCAGTGATGTATTGTGTGAAGTTTTAGTCAGTGCTGGATCCCTTTCAAAAAAAGATTGAAAACTGCAAACTATAGTAAGTGCAGTGGTATTTTGGATGCAGTAATTGCAGAATAACTGCAGTTAAACTGCTGAATTACTGTAGTAAAATCAACAGTTATACTGCACTCTGACTGGAATCTTTTTCCGTAAGGGATGAGCCAAAGTGTCAATCACAAGACTCTCACACTTTAATCAAAGATCCGTTCAAGATGTGTTCCCGCTGGCCAAAGCACGCCAAAGCACGCCAAAGCACGCCAAAGCACGCCAAAGCACGCCAAAGCAAGAGCAATGTATCATTATGCTGCATCACAAGACCAATGAAACACAAGCCTTACAAATACAGTACTGACAACTGATAATATACTGCCCGGCTCAGACCCTCGAATATATACGTCCGATCATCCAAGGCCTGTCATTATCAAAGTGGAATTCCACTGAGCATTGTGTGGGTGTGCTTATACTGTTCCAGTCTAAGGCTTAACTGTTCAAAAGCCTACCTTCTGGGTTAAGCCTATCTCATCTAGGTTTGTGGGCTAGATACGTTCAGATAACTGACCTCACTTGATTACCACGCGGAATATTCTGGAAAAAAAAGCAGGAACTTATTTAGAATAGAAGTTGTAGAATGTTCCACTTCCTCAGTCAACAGTACACACCAATGGCTACAGAAATAAAACTCTATGACAAACAAAACTATTATGCTATGTTCCTTTTAACAGACTCACTGCTTCTAGTTGTGTTCCCCCCCCAAAGCGAACCCTTAAAAGCATTTTCTCTTTGTGTCCGTTTCTAAATCTGCAGGCTGGATTTGGGAGGGTTTGAAAAAGGTCTGAATAATGGCAGGGCTCTTTGTGTGACCACAATTAGATTTCTCTGTTCTGTAGTTCTACAGACTAAGTGCCTCCAACTGAAACAGAAGTACAAAACTAGCTGGGAAAAAAGTCATTATCAAAGCTTTCAAGTTGAAGAGAGTGGTTGCTATTTAGTAAGTGGCTATCAACATGGTTTTGAACTTTTAAAAGCTCAATTGGGAGAGGAAGCATCAAATAAAGACTGCACAGCATTGAGACAGCAAGGGGAGGGAGCACTGCAGCAGCCAATATGGACATTGTCAAATCAACATCTAATCCAATTTTATTTGTCACATGCTTTGTACACAACAGGTGTAGACTAACAGTGAAATTCTTACTTTACAGGTCCCTTTCCAACAACGGACACAGGATACATAGAGAGTTATACACTGAGTGGACAAAACATTAGGAACACCTGCTCTTTCCCTGACATAGACTGACCAGGCGAATCCAGATGTGATCCCTTATTGACATCACTTCTTAAATCCACTTCAATCAGTGTAGATGAAGGGGAGGAGACAGGTTAAAGAAGGAATTTAAGTCTTGAGGCGAGGCAATTGAGACATGGATTGTGTATATGGGGCGTTCAGAGAATGAATGGGAAAAACAAACCTTTGAATGGGGTATGGTAGTAGGTGCCAGGCGCACTGGTTTATGTCAAGAACTGCCACGCAGCTGGGTTTTTCACGCTCCCATGTGTAATCAAGAATGGTCCACCACCCAAAGGACATCTAGCCAACTTGACACAACTGTGGGAAGTATTGGAGTCAACATGGGCCAGCATCCCTATGGAACGCTTTCAGCACCTTGTAGAGTCCCTGACGAATTGAGTCTGTTCTGAGGGCAAAAGGGCAGGGTGCAACTCAATATTAGGAAAGTGTCCTTAATGTTTGTACACTCAGTGTATCTTGCCACCCAAACTTGTCTTTCCACAGGGGCGTAGTCAGGGAACATGCAACAAAAAGTAACACATCATCACTCGTTCTGGTTCTAGGGCACCCTGGAGCATTCAATAACAGCAAGAACATTATTCTCGACCAAAGAGCCTATAGAATATTCTGGAACCAGAGAATATGGTATTCTAGAACATGAGGGGTGAGGCCGTGAGCGGAAAATGGAGTCTTTGACAGAAGGGCCAGAACACACCATAGAATCTCACCTTCAAACTTGTCTCTGACCTCACAGTCAGACAAGAGACTCTCAGAGACGCACAGACACAGATACAGAGAAAGAGAGAGAACGGGGAGATGAGAGAGTAAGAACAAGAAAGAGAGAGAGAGAGGATATAGCAATGTGTCAGTCTATGGTTGAAGGGTTTGAGGACAAACGCAGTAGCAGAGGGACACACATTAAAAGGGACTAGACAGTCTTTGTTTGAATTGAATACGTCTCTATTCTCTGAAGGAGAGTAGGAGGGACACACTATATGAAGGTTGAGTAGCGGAGAGAAAGTTTCAAGGTGAACAAGAGGCATAGAGGAGGGGATAGTCAGTTGAACACAGAGTTGATGCTGAGGGGTAGGAAGGAGATGCTGGAATGGCTTCAGGTCTGTTCAGAGTTAACGGGGGTCCCTGGTTGGTTGATGGGAGAACAGGTGGGGGCGGAGCTACCAGATGTAGCCAATCTCGTCATCTTTGTCATCTTCCTCGTCCTCGTCATCCTCAATGGCCCCTCTGGGATGGATCCGGCCCCGCCTCTGCTTCTGTCGGCTCCTCCCACTCTGAGGTGGCTCCTCCTCCTGGTCATCAAGGAGAATGACAGCGCCCCCACTGCCAAAATCCCCTGAGGTCTCTTGGTCCTCCTCTACACACACAGAGAGAGAGAGAGAGAGAGAGAGAGAGAAATTATACTCCTCCTCTAGATATACAGTGTCTGGAGAAAGAGGGGTGTCCCCATATTCTATGGCATGACAGAATGTTGAGTTAGACAGAGACAGACAGGTTAGACAGAGACAGACAGGTTAGACAGAGAGGCAGACAGGTTAGACAGAGACAGACAGGTTAGACACACATTTAGACAGAGAGACAGATGGGTTAAATAAAGAGCCAGAGACAGACAGGTTAGACAAAGAGACAGACAGGTTAGACAGAGAGACAGACAGGTTAAACACACATTTAGACAGAGAGACAGATGGGTTAAATAAAGAGACAGACAGGTTAGACAGAGAGACAGACAGGTTAAACACACATTTAGACAGAGAGACAGATGGGTTAAATAAAGAGACAAAGAGACAGAGAGACAGACAGGTTAGACAAAGACAGTTAAACACACATTTAGACAGACAGATGGGTTAAATAAAGAGACAGACAGGTTAGACAGACAGGTTAAACACACATTTAGACAGAGAGACAAATGGGTTAAATGAAGAGGCAAAGAGACAGACAGAGGTTAAAGAAACAGACAGACAGAGACAGACAGGTTAGACAGAGAGACAGACAGGTTAAACACACATTTAGACAGAGAGACAGATGGGTTAAATAAAGAGACAGACAGGTTAGACAGAGAGACAGACAGGTTAAACACACATTTAGACAGAGAGACAGATGGGTTAAATGAAGAGGCAGACAGGTTAGACAGAGAGACAGATGGGTTAAATAAAGAAACAGACAGGTTAGACAGAGAGGCAGACAGGTTAGACAGAGAGACAGACATGTTAAACACACATTTAGACAGAGAGACAAATGGGTTAAATAAACAGACAGACAGGTTAGACAGAGAGACAGACAGGTTAGACAGAGACAGACAGGTTAGACAGAGAGACAGGCAGGTTAAACACACATTTAGACAGAGAGACAGATGGGTTAAATAAAGAGGCAGACAGGTTAGACAGAGAGACAGACAGGTTAAACACACATTTAGACAGAGAGACAGATGGGTTAAATAAAGAGGCAGTTAGACAGACAGATGGGTTAGACAAAGAGACAGACAGGTTAGACAGAGAGGCAGACAGGTTAGACAGAGAGACAGACAGGTTAAACACACATTTAGACAGAGAGACAGATGGGTTAAATAAAGAGACAGAGACAGACAGGTTAGACAGAGAGGCAGACAGGTTAGACAGACAGGTTAAACACACATTTAGACAGAGAGACAGATGGGTTAAATAAAGAGGCAGACAGGTTAGACAGAGAGACAGACAGGTTAAACACACATTTAGACAGAGAGACAGATGGGTTAAATAAAGAGACAGAGACAGACAGGTTAGACAGAGAGGCAGACAGGTTAGACAGACAGGTTAAACACACATTTAGACAGAGAGACAGATGGGTTAAATAAAGAGGCAGACAGGTTAGACAGAGAGATAGACAGGTTAGAGCAGAGGTTCCCAAACTTCTTCGGCTAGTGACCCCATGTTGTTCTAATTTATTTTGCAACCCCACCCTATAAAAAAGGTGATCAATGTTAACTTTTTTAATTGGGCTATTACAAATAAGTCTGACAGTACTTTTGACAGTAGTTTAATTTATTTTTTATTTAACCTTAATTTAATCTGAAGGAAGTATGGTTTGAAGTGACTGAAATGCATCAGAAAGGTCTTGGGATGTTCAGAAGATCATCAGACAATCATTTTGTTTGATCTTGATGTTCTTTTCTCCCCAGTCTGATTTAGTGCCTGGTCTTGTCCACTCTGTTCTAATGAGGCTTGTTGGG
>NC_056436.1:62878963-62958963 GCF_018296145.1 Oncorhynchus tshawytscha | reverse complement strand
CGTGTCTTGACTTCAGTCAGGCCCTCGTGTCTTGACTTCAGTCAGGCCTTCGTGTCTTGACTTCAGTCAGTGACTCTTGTCTTCGGGCTTTTCAGTCCAAAATCTGAGTAAAGTGCTGGGAGAGAGTTTGTACTTTTGAAGTGTGAGACATGTTGACATTTAGTAGAGCACATAGGAGCACTGTCCTCATCATCTACAGTCCTCATTAGAACTGAAAAGAGCAATGGACTTTCAAATGGCAGTGCAATTAAAAACGGGGAAAAAAAAAAACACACACACACACACACACACACACGCACACGCGCGCACGCACACGCACGCACGCACGCGCACGCGCACGCACACACACACACACACACACACACACACACACACACACACACACACACACACACACACACACACACAGAGATAATGGTGTGACTCACGTCCTGCCGCTGAATCAGAGTTGGCAGAGGATTTGAGGTCTCGGTTGGCGTCGAGGTGGAGAACTCCGAACCAGTCCTTCAGTCTGGATGCTAGGCTATGCAGGTCCCCATCACTGCAGACTAGACACACACACACACACACACACACACACACACACACACACACACACACACACACACACACACACACACACACACACACACACACACACACACACACACACACACACACACACACACACACATACCAGTGTTATCAGGAAGCAGGGTTGGGCTCAATTCAGAATTTTGGAATTGACTCCCATTCAACTCATGAGATGAAATTCGAATTGAATTGGCCACACCCCGCAGGATGTATAATATTTATTTGCGTTTGAGTGACAGGAAGTAGAATTTAATTCAGTGCAACTCAAATAAATTCCACTCAGTCATAGAACATGAGAGTTTCATTGAATCTGACAGGTCACACTTCCAGATACCAAAGAATATAAATTTCCTTTGGAAACAATGTTCATATTCTCTTTTAACCTTAGTGCTTAGAATGGCCAATTCTATTTCCACCAACCATGTCATTTGTTTGGCTTCTTTTGAAGTTCTCAGGGTCAACTTCAGGGTTAAACTAATGCATTCTGAGAAATGTAGTATTTTCGTCATAGTGAACAAAATGTAAGTGATTCATGAAATATAAGAACTTAGACTATTAGCACACATGTTTTCTTTTCCTTGATCATTAATTTTAAGAGTTTGTTTCACCGATTTTGTATATGCAGGTACAGTGGGGAGAACAAGTATTTGATACACGCAGGTTTTCCTACTTACAAAGCATATAGAGGTCTGTCATTTTTTATCATAGGTACACTTCAACTGTGAGAGACGGAATCTTACAGTTTTTTTCGATTGCTAAACGACAGTGGACACAACTGGAGTCACATGTGCAAAACTCTAACTACAGTCTGCACAGCAGCAGTTCATGTGGACCAAACTCTAGTTCGTTTTTCATTGCTTGAACACAGTTTTCAAAACTCTACACACTTATCCCATGACTTTAACCACAACCTGCACAACACTGTGGATTTACAGCACTTTGTTCAAATGCTAACACACTGCTGTCAAAACTGTGAACCACACATTCAAAACGGAATAGATTTCAGCCTTGTGCCTTTCAAACACTGCTGATTGCAATTTCAGCTGAAAGGCTAAGCAGGTGTCTTGTTTTAGACTTGTTAGTGAACACACACACATATTACAGTATATATAGGTAGAGCTCAGAAAGACTAATTTTGGAAATGGAACAAGGAAGATGGGTTTGTGGAGGGAGAAGGGTGGCAGGGAGAGGGCGGATGCGTGGAGGAAGACAAAGAAGACAAAGAGTTGTTATTTCAGATGAAATAAGGGCTACATTTATAGACCATGTCGTGAACCATGGTCTCTCATTGAGAGAGGCAGGGTTGAGGGTGCAACCCAATCTGCAAAGATCCACAGTGGCATCTGTAATGCGAATTTTCCATCATGCAAACAGGTGAGAGTTACATCCTTACAGTAAATGAAAACATTACAGGAATCTATTTTGTATTGCAATTATAGAATATTTACACAGATATATATTACAGTAAGTTTGACTGTAAAATATATTTTTACAACAGGACCCAAAGGCTGCCCCCAACAGGGGGAAGAGGAAAAATATTTTCAGATGCACAGGAAAATGCTATTGTTGACATGGTTGTTGTCAACAATGCAATAAAACTGCGGGAGATTCAAGATAGAGTGCTGGCTGATAATGATATATTTGAAAATGTTAATTCTGTCAGCACAACAACTATTGCTCGAGTCCTAAAGAAACACCAAGTTACAATGAAACAGTTATACACTGTACCGTTCGAGAGAAACAGTGAACGGGTAAAAGAGCAAAGATACCAATATGTCCAGGTAAGACGTCTGAGGTTACATACACAGCTATACAAAATATTTACAGTAAAAAAAAACACTAGCATTTCTACAGTAAAACTGTGCATTTACTGTTTTTCAGAGAGTAATGGAGGTGGAAGCACTGGAAAGACCACATTCATTTGTATTTATCGATGAAGCTGGATTTAACCTTGCCAAAACACGGCGCAGAAGAAGGAATGTTATAGGTCAAAGGGCCACTGTGGAGGTTCCAGGCCAAAGGGGGGGAAATTTCACCATGTGTGCTGCAATGGCCAATGATGGTTTGCTTCTCAACACACCACTCATTGGCCCATACAACACAGAAAGGCTTATAGCTTTCCTAGAACAGCTCTATGTTCAGCTAGTGCCAGCAGAACAGGGTGAGCCAGTAAGAAACCCCCAAGTTTTTGTCATAGTTTGCGATAACGTTGCTTTTCACCACTCTGCAGCTGTCACAGATTGGTTTGCAGCACATCACAGATTTATGGTTTTGTACCTGCCTGCATATTCACCCTTCCTCAACCCAATAGAGGAGTTTTTCTCTGCCTGGAGGTGGAAAGTGTTTGGTCACCACCCACATGACCAAATGTCTCTTTTGGAAGCCATGCGTACCGGATGTGAGGACACGAGTCCAGAGGACTGCCAGGGATGGATAAGGCACTCCAGAATGTTCTTCCCCAGGTGCATGGCAAGAGAAAACATTAGATGTGATGTTGAAGAAAACCTGTGGCCTGATGCTAGAGAGAGGCAGGATTAGCCCCTCAATTATTTGTTCGAATTACAGTATGTACTTTTAGTTTCTACCTTTTTTTCTCATTACTGTAATTCCGTAAATTACTACAGACTATTGAAGCAAACTGCTAATTTTCATTTACCTTAAAGAATTGTTATGTTCTAAAAATTTTAATAAATCATGTGAAAGAATGTCGCTCTTTTCTTTGAAGAAAATATTACTTTGTATGAAGTCACTGAAATTGTTCAAACTGTAAAGATGAAAAGTTTGTATTTTCTGTATTGGTGTTTGATGCTAGTGTTTTTACTCTCAGTGTGTTCTGAGTGACAGTGTGTGTTATCTCAGTGAGGGTTGTGCATAGTGTTTGGCTGCACTGAGCGTGTTTTGAGCCATGTGTTAAGAGTTGTGTTGCTTGGAATGAGTTTTGCAGGTGATGTGAACTGTTTAGCTCAGGTGACTGTTGGTAGTGCAGACTGTAGTTAGAGTTTTGCACATGTGACTCCAGTTGTGCCCACTGTCGTTAAGCAATCGAAAAAAACTGTAAACAAAAATCCAGAAAATCACATTGTATGATTTTTAAGTAATTAATTTGCATTTTATTGCATGGCATAAGTATTTGAACACCTACCAACCAGTAATAATTCCGGCTCTCACAGACCTGTTAGTTTTTCTTTAAGAATTCCTCCTGTTCTCCACTCATTACCTGTATTACCTGCACCTGTTTGAACTCGTTACCTGTATAAAAGACACCTCTCCACACACTCAATCAAACAGACTCCAACCTCTCCACAATGGTCAAGATCAGAGCGCTGTGTAAGGACATCAGGGATAAAATTGTAGACCTGCACAAGGCTGGGATGGGCTACAGGACAATAGGCAAGCAGCTTGGTGAGAAGGCAACAACTGTTGGCGCAATTATTAGAAAATGGAAGAAGTTCAAGATGACGGTCAATCACCCTCGGTCTGGGGCTCCATGCAAGATCTCACCTCGTGGGGCCATCAATGATCATGAGGATCAGCCCAGAACTACAAGGGCAGGACCTGGTCATTGACCTGAAGAGAGCTGGGACCACAGTCTCAAAGAAAACCATTAGTAACACACTACGCCGTCATGGATTAAAATCCTGCAGCGCACGCAAGGTCCCCCTGCTCAAGCCAGCTCATGTCCAGGTCCGTCTGAAGTTTGTCAATGACCATCTGGATGATCCAGAGGAGGAATGGGATAAGGTCATGTGGTCTGATGAGACAGAAATAGAGCTTTTTGGTTTAAACTCCACTCGCCGTGTTTGGAGGAAGAAGAAGGATGAGTACAACCCCAAGAACACCATCCCAACCGTGAAGCATGGAGGTGGAAACATCATTCTTTGGGGATGCTTTTCTGCAAAGGGGACAGGATGACTGCACTGTATTGAGGGGAGGATGGATGGGGCCATGTATCACGAGATCTTGGCCAACAACCCTCTTCCCTCAGTCAGAGCATTGAAGATGGGTCGTGGCTGGGTCTTCCAGCATGACAACGACCCGAAACACACAGCCAGGGCAACTAAGGAGTGGCTCCGTATGAAGCATCTCAAGGTCCTGGAGTGGTCTAGCCAGTCTCAGACCTGAACCCAATAGAAAATCTTAAGAGGGAGCTGAAAGTCCGTAATGCCCAGCGACAGCCCCGAAACCTGAAGGATCTGGAGAATGTCTGTATGGAGGAGTGGGCCAAAATCCCTGCTGCAGTGTGTGCAAACCTGGTCAAGAACTACAGGAAACGGATGATCTCTGTAATTGCAAACAAAGGTTTCTGTACCAAATATTAAGTTCTGCTTTTCTGATGTATCAAACACTTATGTTATGCAATAAAATGCAAAGTAATTACTTAAAAATCATACAATGTGATTTTCTGGATTTTAGATTCCGTCTCTCACAGTTGAAGTGTACCTATGATAAAAAATTACAGACTCTACATGCTTTGTAAATAGGAAAACCTGCAAAATAGGCAGTGTATCAAATACTTGTTCTCCCCACTGTATAGAACGACATGTTTGATGTTTTCTGCTCAAGATGTATATATGTATATGTATATAGCTCAACCCTGGCAGGAAGGCAGGGGAATGTCAATCTCACACTTGTCATTTCAATAAAAATGAATGTATTATATTTTATAGCCACATTGATGCAACATGATTCTGTTTGATAAGGTTGGGTGAAATGACGTCAGCACAATGTTGATTAAACCAATATTTTTCTTGTATTTGACTATAGAAGAACAACACACCACACAGGAGCAGCTGAGTTCTATTGTCCTCCCTGTTGCTATAGGAACACAAGCAGGCACACCATCTTACTGCATGCTCTGTGTGTGTGTGTGTGTGTGTTACAATCTCTCATTGATCACTAGAAGATACAACTGCACTGTTAGAGCTAGGAACACAAGCTTCATCACTACACCCACAATATTGTCTGCTAAATATATATATATGTATATATACTGTATATATATATACTGTATATATATATATATATAGAGAGAGAGAGAGAGAGAGAGAGAGAGAGTATAACACATTAATTCTGCCAGAGCTCCACCTGAGCTGATACCGAGCTCCACCACAGGTGAGACATTAACATCAGACCCAGCACTGTCACCAGGGACACACACAATCTCAGATGCACACACAAGCTTGGACACAGAAACACACAGGCACATACACACTCATACAAATAAATGCACACACACACACACACACTATACTGCAGGCAAATCCCAGATCTCATCTTGGCTTGAAGGTTAACACCAAACAATGTGCTGGTGTGACAGGTCACCTGGGAGTCTATCTTTATTGACCCATAAATAGATAGGGGGTAAAGAAGGACATAAGATGCTACATTAGTCACACAGCAGTTTTCCCCAACTCTATTTAAATGGCCAAAAATCCACTGCGCCAGGAAACAGTGGCTATACTAAGCCTTTATTAGAAGTGAATGGTGCTGCTAACTAACAGTTGATGCTGGCTCAGATCTGTGATTTCAAGTCCTTGTTTCCTCTCCCTCTCCCATCCTCTCTGACGTGGTCGATACAGAGAAGTCTATCTGACCGCTGTGGAAAACCACTCTCTCATCCACAGCCTCGACCACTAACAAGGTATTTTCGGCCAATTAACAACAACTGACTCACTTTCTGTCAGGATGTGTGTGGGTCTCTGATTGACACAGTCTCTAGGATGATGAGAACTAATTGACAGTTTAATAACGAACCTGAAACGCCTCATACCGAGCGAGCCAATCAAAAGCCATCATCCTTGGCATGGCAAATAGTCATATTCCAGAAGGCTAAAGAACATTAACATTCCAACAGCACACTGACCAATTAGCTAGCATTACATACTGCTACATACTGCAGCAATACTGTAGGAATCCATTCAGCTGGATGCTTAATTATACAAATGTAAGACACAAACCTTATACACAGGATCAGAGACACACACACACAGACACACACGTTCCCAACCTAGAGAATCTGGGTCACTAGAGGAAGAGTTTTCCCATCAGTCACTGGCGTTGTATGGTAATCAAACCCCTCTGCTGTAGCTCCTATTTAAACTGGGACAAAAACTGCTGCAACTTCTGATTACGTACACACTCGTTCATGCACACACACACACACACACACAGCCTACCTTCACTTCCGGTGAGTTGAGCTTGGCAGAGTAATACTGAGAGACTTTTTTGTGGGTTACAGGTCATATCTTCAAATTCATATAATTTCATACATTTCGTTTTTATCACATTTCCATTTACTATTTTCCATATATCTATTTCTGTTGCACCCACTCAGAAGAAAAATATATATATGAAGTACCAGTCAACATTTTGGACATCCCTACTTATTCAAGGGTTTTTCTTTATTTTTACTATTTTCTACATTGTAGAATAATAGTGAAAACATCAAAACTGTGAAATAATACAAATGGAATCATGTGGTAACCAAAAAAGTGTTATGAAACAAATCAAAATATATTTTACATTTTAGATTCTTTAATGTAGACACCTTTTGCCATGGCATTCTCTCAACCAGATTCACCTGGAATGCTTTTCAAACAGTCTTGAAGGAGTTCCCACATATGCTGAGCACTTGTTGGCTGTTTTTCCTTCAATCTATGGTCCAACTCATCCCAAACCATATCAATTGGGTTGAGGTCGGGTGATTGTGGAGGCCCTGTCATCTGATGCAGCACCATTACTCTCCTTCTTGGTCAAATAGCCCTTACACAGCCTGGAGGTGTGTTTTGGGTCATTGTCATGTTGAAAAACAAATGATAGTCCCACTAAGAGCAAACCAGATTGTATGGCGTATCGCTGCAGAATGCTGTGGTAGCCATGTTGTTTCAGTGTGCCTTGAATTCTAAATAAATCACTGACAGTGTCACCAGTAAAGCACACCCACACCTCCTCCTCCATGCTTCACGGTGGAACCAAAAATCTCAAATTTTCAGGACAGATTCCCACTGGTCTAATGTCCATTGCTCATGTTTCTTGGCCAAAGCAAGTCTCTTCATATTATTGGTGTCCTTTAGTAGTGGTTTCTTTGTAGCAATTTGACCATGAAGGGCTGATTCACGCAGTCTCTTCTGAACAGTTGATTTTGAGATGTGTCTGTTACTTGAACTCTGTGAAGCATTTATTTGGGCTGCAATTTCTGAAGCTGGTAACTCTAATGAACTTAGTCTCTGCAGCAGAGGTAACTCTGGGTCTTCCTTTCCTGTGGCGGTCCTCATGAGAGCCAGTTTCATCATAGCGCTTGATGGTTTTTGCCACTGCACTTGAAGAAAAGTTTTTTTAAAAATCCCGATTGACTGACCTTAATGTCTTAAAATAATGATGGCCTGCCATTTCTTCTTTACTTATTTGAGCTGTTCTTGCCATAATATGGCCATTGCCTTAAACCAAATAGGGCTATATTGTGTATAACACTCCAACCTTGTCACAACACAACTGAATGGCTAAAACACATTAAGAAGGAAATAAATTCCACTATTTAACTTTTAACAAGGCACACCTGCTAATTGAAATGCATTCCAGGTGACTACTTCATGAAGCTGGTTGAGAGAATGCCGATAGTGTGCAAAGCTGTCATCAAGGCAAAGGGTGGCTACATTGAAGAATCTAAAATCTATTTAGATTTGTTTAACACTTTTTTGGTTACTACATGATTCCATAGGTGTTATTTCATAGTTTTGATGCCTTCACTATTATTCTACAATGTAGAAAATAGTACAAATAAAGATAAACCCTTAAATGAGTAGGTGTGTCCAAATTTTTTACTGGTACTGTATTTATACATACATAATACAAAGTAATGCTCATTTTGCTCATGTTACAGAGTTTAGGAAATAGTCAATTTAGTATGTAAAGGAAAATCAACAAGAAAATCCCATTCCATTCCCCCAACCCCACCCAGCCAACATGTCTCCATCCAAGACTCAAGTATATTTGTCCAGACCTCGATTGTTCCTTGACTAGCACCATTCATTCTCGATGTCGATAAGCCAAATGTTCTACCTTCTAACAGTAACTGAATCCACTGATGAATTAGGAGTGATGAGGTGA
Organism: Oncorhynchus tshawytscha; assembly: GCF_018296145.1. Classification (NCBI taxonomy): domain Eukaryota; kingdom Metazoa; phylum Chordata; class Actinopteri; order Salmoniformes; family Salmonidae; genus Oncorhynchus; species Oncorhynchus tshawytscha. Next base: position 62,950,284 of record NC_056436.1, on the reverse strand, counting down.
CTGCCATCTAAGAGCCAACATGTTTTTTAAGGCAGTGCTGCCTGCCAGCAGTAATCGTGTCTGATTGATTCAGAAATTCAACATGTTATCCTCGTTAAGTAACATAGTGGATGTGAAGCATTGAATATTTACATTCATGTCATTTGAAATGACTTTTGTAACTTTGTTCCAAAAGCATTTAACTACAGGGCACTCCCATGTCCTATGAAGAACAGGGCCTACCTGATTTAGGGGACACAGTGAACTGTTGGAGCAATTTCATCGTAAAAAGTTGATTTGGCTTTAAATACAGTCTTCGAAAAAACTTGAAATGAATAAATTGATTGTTCGGATTACAGGATGCCATGGTCATATTTTGTCCATATTCGGTTTCAGTGTTAACGGTTTGTTGGTCTGTGGACCATGCTTGTTTAATGGCTAGCTCAGAATATGAGCTTTCCAAAAGCTGTTTATATATTATGGAGATTAGTCCTTTCGGAAGCCCAGATACTTTCTTTATAAATCCACTTATTGGACGGTTCGGTAGTTGGGTTTCCAAGGGACTCCATAGGCCAGCATAGTTGACCTAAGTTGTACATTTCTAAAAAATTAAACGAGTTACCTGGTAATGTGTCTTTCAAATCTTAGAATTGTTCTCAAACCATTCCTGTCCATGATATCGGCAAGGGTACGGAATCCACATGTAGACCATTGGGCAGATGCAATGGCTGCCCTCCATTTCGCAATGTACTATTGTGAAATATTGGAGTCTAGGCATGTCATTTTGATTCCCAGCTACATTGTTTTTAAAATGTGTGGCAAATAGAAATTGTGTAAGCAATAAAAGGACCAAAGCGTACTTTACATCGTTTAAGGGATATATCAGTGAAAACAAAATGATTGTTTTCGTTCCGTTCCACTCTGCCAACCAGCAAAATAAAGTTCTGAACTGGTTCAAACCCACAAAAGGTTTCTTTCTGTTCCTTTTTTGACTTGTGAAATCACCATCATTTTTACATTTAGCTCATTAAATGACTCCACCAAACAATGCAGATGGAACAGCTTGCTATAGACCGGCCAACCTAATAGACAGACAAGTGTAGGGCGTGAGATGCGACTGACATTTTGCAGGTGGGGAGAGAGCGAGCGAGGGTTGGACATGGAGGCTTGGCTTGAAGCGCTTAGCATCATGAAATGACGTGCATTATAATCTGTTTAGGGATATAAGGATATAGTAGGCCTATCATTCCCACTTCACTAAATTACATAATTATACACTAGCTAGTTGCCTACAGAGGACTGGCTAATACGGAGGAAGTTTGAACGTCCGAACGTTGGCTCAAAGCCCTGAACCAGAGCTAATAACAATCTTGGGTGGCACCTCTTCCAGGACAATAGGAGACACCATATCTCTGTGTATTCAGCCAGGGGGCGGAAGAATCAGGTCTAAGCCAATTGAGGATGGGGCGATACGCTAGTGACTGGAATTACAATTTAAAGTTTGGTAGAGATAGCCCTCCTACATCTTTCCCTCTTTGTAAGTCTGTTAATTTCTTTTGGGGGGGGGATCAGCTCATTTTTATCTAAAATTCAAGCAGTGGATTTTGGTAGGAAGGGATGTTTTTGCTGGAACCCTATAATACAGTCACAGTCAGATAAAGAATGAAAAGATAGAGAATATAATTCCCTCCATTCACCGCACCTCCACAGGGACAGACAATATCAGCTCTGTGTGTGTGTGTGTGTGTGTGTGTGTGTGTGTGTGTGTGTGTGTGTGTGTGTGTGATAAATACTGTAGAGCGTTATCAGGTGTGTGCTGGCGTGTGCTGGCGTGTTCCTTCATTGTACAGTATATCACTTCAGCTGATCTACAGTCTCCCTGATAGTGCCGTCCAGTGAGGCACCTGATATTACAGTAACACACAGACAAAAACTCTGAATGACGTAGCAAGAAAAACACATGTAAAGAGCCAGAACATCACCAGACTAGGGACTCAACTCAAACCAGGGACAAAAACTAGAGATAAAACATTACATTAGGTGGTAGAGGAAAGGAGAGTCAACTCAGCTATGAATCGTGATGGGCTTCGACACAACATCCACTAAAGGTGTCACATCAAATTGTATTTGTCACATACACGTGGTATTGTGGGTGTAGCGAAATGCTTGTGTTTCTAGCTCTGACCATGCAGTAATATCTAACAGTATTATCTAACAATTTCACAACAATACACACAAATCTAAAGTAAGGGAATGGAATTCAAAATATATAAATATTGGGAGAGCATAGACTTAGATACAGTAGAATAGGATATAATACAGTATATACATATGAGATGAGTAATGCAAAATATGTAAACATTATTAAAGTGACGTAAACATTATTAAAGTGACATAAACATTCTTAAAGTGCAATGTGTGGCTGTGATTCAGTGAACCATGAAACAATGTCTAGGTGAAATGCATGACTTCCACAGTAGCTGGCCGTCAATGTCAATTGTTTGGCCAGTGCTTTGAAAACTGTTTTTCAATAAAAATCTGAAGCTAATCAAAGGCATTGTCCCAAGCAATCATCTCTGAAGAAAAAGTGTGTGTGTGTGTGTTTGTGTGTTTGAAGTTGTGTGTGAGACTGTGCCAATGTGTGTTTGTGAGGTGTGTGTGTTTAGGAGTCAGTTTTATTGACTCTACTCTTGTTTATCTCCTCCATCTGCTGCATTCCAGCTGGATACACACACACACACACACACACACACACACACACACACACACACACACACACACACACACACACACACACACACACACACACACACACACACACACACACACACACACACACACACACACACACACCTTCCATCTTCCAGGCTTTTGAAGCAGGGAACAGCAAGGATTGCTCTCTGTGTAAAAGCTTTGTCTGGGACTGAGTTCCTCTGAGGAGCGCCAGGTAATCACCAAGACAATGGGCCATGAAATCACAGACTATGACAGTCTGTCTACAGCCAGGTTAGTCAGGGACACAGTGGCCAGACTCTAACCCAGGACCAGGGATGGGTGTCTAGTTTGTCCACTCTGACCCCCTCCACCACCTCCTTTTGAACGACAACCTGTCACTCACACCTGTTCCAATACAGATCCCACTCTCTATCTCTCCCTGTTTCTCTCTGTCTGTCTCTCTCTCCCTGTCTCTCTCTGTCTCGCTCCCTGTCAGTCTCTCCCTGTCGCTCTCGCTCTCTCTCTCTCTCTCTCCATGTCTCTCTCTGTCTATCTCTCCCTGTCTCTCCCTGTCGCTCTCTCTCTCTCTCTCTCTCCATGTCTCTCTCTGTCTCGCTCCCTGTCTCTCTCTCCCTGTCGCTCTCGCTCTCTCTCTCTCTCTCTCTCTCCATGTCTCTCTCTCTGTCTATCTCTCTCTCTCTCTCTCTCTCTGTCTGTCTGTCTGTCTGTCTGTCTGTCTGTCTGTCTGTCTGTCTGTCTGTCTGTCTGTCTGTCTGTCTGTCTGTCTGTCTGTCTGTCTGTCTGTCTGTCTGTCTGTCTGTCTGTCTGTCTGTCTGTCTGTCTGTCTGTCTGTCTGTCTGTCTGTCTGGCTATCTGGCTGTCTGTCTGTGTGTGTCTCTCTCTCTCTCTCTCTCTCACTGTTTCTCTCTCTCTCTCTCACTGTTTCTCTCTCTCTCTCCCTGTCTCTTTGTCTCTCTCTCTCACTGTCTCTCTCTGTCTCTCTCTGTCTCTCCCTGTCTCATTTTCCCCCTCTCTCTCTCCCTGTCGCTCTCTGTTTATTGCTCTCTCTCTCTGTCTCTCAATTCAAGGGGCTTTATTGGCATGGGAAACATGTGTTAACATTGCCAAAGAAAGTGAGGTAGATAATATACAAAAGCAAAATAAACACTCAAAATGAACAGTAAACATTACACATAAAGAAGTTTCAAAAATTACAAATGTCAAATGATATGTCATATTATATATATATATACTGTGTATATACAGTGTTGTAACAATGTACACTTGGTTAAAGTACACAAGGGAAAATAAATAAGCATAAATATGGGTTGTATTTACAATGGTGTGTGTTCTTCACTGGTTGCCCTTTTCTTGTGGCAACAGGTCACAAATCTTGCTGCTGTGATGGCACACTGTGGAATTTCACCCAGTAGATATGGGAGTTTATCCAAATTGTGTTTGTTTTCAAATTCTTTGTTGATCTGTGTAATCTGAGGGAAATATGTGTCTCTAATATGGTCATACATTGGGCAGGAGGTTAGGAAGTGCAGCTCAGTTTCCACCTCATTTTGTGGGCAGTGTGCACATAGCCTGTCTTCTCTTGAGAGCCATGTCTGCCTACGGCGGCCTTTCTCAATAGCAAGGCTATGCTCACTGAGTCTGTACATAGTCAAAGCTTTCCTTAAGTTTGGGTCAGTCACAGTGGTCAGGTATTCTGCCACTGTGTACTCTCTGTTTAGGGCCAAATAGCATTCTAGCGTGGTCAGTCTTTTTGTTAATTCTTTCCAATGTGTCACGTAATTATCTTTTTGTTTTCTCATGATTTGATTGGGTCTGATTGTGCTGCTGTCCTGGGGCTCTGTGGGGTGTGTTTGTGTTTGTGAACAGAGCCCCAAGACCAGCTTGCTTAGGGGACTCTTCTCCAGGTTCATCTCTCTGTAGGTGATGGCTTTGATATGGAAGGTTTGGGAATCACTTCCTTTTAGGTGGTTGTAGAATTTAACGGCTCTTTTCTGGATTTTGATCATTAGTGGGTATCGGCCTAATTCTGTTCTGCATGCATTATTTGGTGTTCTACGTTGTACACAACCAGAATGGGCAATGGGCTCTATGACTGATTCAAGTATTTTTTGCCAGATCCTAATTGGTATGTTGAATTTTATGTTCCTTTTGGTGGCATAGAATGCCTTTCTTGCCTGGTCCCTCAGATCGTTCACAGCTTTGTGGAAGTTACCTGTGGCGCTGATGTTTAGGCCAAGGTATGTCTAGGTTTTTGTGTGCTCTAGGGCAATGGTGTCTAGATGGAATTTGTATTTGTGGTCCTGGCGACTGGATCTTTTTTGGAATACCATTATTTTGGTCTTACTGAGATTTACTGTCAGGGCCCAGGTCTGGCAGAATCTGTGCAGAATATCTAGGTGCTGCTGTAGGCCATCCTTGGTTGGTGACAGAAGCACCAGATCATCAGCAAACAGTAGACATTTGACTTCAGATTCCAGTAGGGTGAGGCCCGGGTGCTGCAGACTTTTCTAGTGCCCACGCCAATTCGTTGATATATATGTTGAAGAGGGTGGGGCTTAAGCTGCATCCCTGTCTCACACCACGGCCCTGTGGGGAGAAATGTGTGTGTATTATGCCAATTTTCACCGCACACTTGTTGTTTGTGTACATGGATTTTATAATGTCGTATGTTTTACCCCCAACACCACTTTCCATCAATTTGTATAGCAGACCCTCATCCCAAATTGAGTCAAAGGCTTTTTTGAAATCAACAAAGCATGAGAAGACTTTGCCTTTGTTTTGGTTTGTTTGGTTGTCAATTAGGGTGTGCAGGGTGAATACATGGTCTGTTGTACGGTAATTTGGTAAAAAGCCAACTTTGCTCAGTACATTGTTTTCATTGAGGAAATGTACTAGTCTGCTGTTAATGATAATGCAGAGGATTTTCCCAAGGTTGCCATTGACGCATATCCCACGGTAGTTATTGGGGTCAAATGTGTCTCCACTTTTGTGGATTGGGGTGATCAGTCCTTGGTTCCAAATATTGGGGAAGATGCCAGAGCTGAGGATGATGCTGAAGAGCTTTAGTATCGCCAATTGGAATTTGTTGTCTGTATATTTGATCATTTCATTAAGGATACCATCAACACCACAGGCCTTTTTGGGTTGGAGGGTTTTTATTTTGTCCTGTAGCTCATTCAAGGTAGTTGGAGAATCCAGTGGGTTCTGGTAGTCTTTAATAGTTGATTCTAAGATCTGTCTTTGATCCTGTATATGTTTTTGCCCTTTATTCTTTGTTATAGAGCCAAAAGAATTGGAGAAGTGGTTTACCCATACATCTCCATTTTGGATAGATAATTCTTTGTGTTGTTGTTTGTATAGTGATTTAAAATGTTCCCAGAAGTGGTTAGAGTCTATGGATTCTTCAATTACCGTACATTGAGCTGATTTCTGACGTGCTGTTCCTTCTTTTTCCGTACTGTATTTCTGTCTTGTTTTAGTGATTCACCATATTGAATGCGTAGACTCAGGTTTTCCGGGTCTCTATGTTTTTGGTTGGACAGGTTTCTCAGTTTCTTTCTTAGATTTTTGCATTCTTCTTCAAACCATTTGTCATTGTTGTTCATTTTCTTCGGTTTTCTATTTGAGATTTTTTAGATTAGATAGGGAAGCTGAGAGGTCAAAGTTTACACCTTCACTATTGCAGTGGAACGTTTTACCCAGGAAATTGTCTAAAAGGGATTGAATTTGTTGTTGCCTAATTGTTTTTGGTAGGTTTCCAAACTGCATTCCTTCCATTTATAGCATTTATTAATGTTACTCAGTTCCTTTGGCTTTGATGCCTCATGATTGAGTACTGCTCTGTTCAAGTAGACTGTGATTTTGCTGTGGTCTGATAGGGGTGTCAGTGGGCTGACTATGAACGCTCTGAGAGACTCTGGGTTGAGGTTAGTGATAAAGTAGTCTACAGTACTACTGCCACGAGATGAGCTATACCTACCATAGGAGTGCACTCGAAGCCTACCATTGACTATGTACATACCCAGCGTGCGACAGAACTGCAGGAGTTGTGACCCGTTTTTGTTGGTGATGTTGTCATAGTTGAGCCTAGGGGGGCATATGGGGGAGGGAATGCTGTCACCTGCAGGCAGGTGTTTGTCACCCTGTGTGCTGAGGGTGTCAGGTTCTTGTCCGGTTCTGGCATTTAGGTCGCCACAGACTAGTACATGTCCCTGGGCCTGGAAATGATTGATTTCCCCCTCCAGGATGAAGAAGCTGTCTTCATTAAAGTATGGGGATTCTAGTGGGGGGATATACAGTGGTCAAAAAAGTATTTAGTCAGCCACCAATTGTGAAAGTTCTCCCACTTAAAAAGATGAGAGAGGCCTGTAATCTTCATCATAGGTACACTTCAAATATGACATACAAAATTAGAAAACAAAATCCAGAAAATCACATTGTGGGACTTTTAATGAATTTATTTGCAAATTATGGTGGAAAAGAAGTATTTGGTCACCTACAAACAAGCAAGATTTCTGGCTCTCACAGACCTGTACTTCTTCTTTAAGAGGCTCCACAGTCCACCACTCGTTACCTGTATTAATGGCACCTGTTTGAACTTGTTATCAGTATAAAAGACACCTGTCCACAACCTCAAACAGTCACACTCCAAACTCCACTATGGCCAAGACCAAAGAGCTGTCAAAGTACACCAGAAACAAAATTTTAGACCTGCACCAGGCTGGGAAGACTGAATCTGCAATAGGTAAGCAGCTTGGTTTGAAGAAATCAACTGTGGGAGCAATTATTAGGAAATGGAAGACATACAAGACCACTGATAATCTCCCTCGATCTGGGGCTCCACGCAAGATCTCACCCCGTGGGGTCAAAATAATCACAAGAACGGTGAGCAAAAATCCCAGAACCACACGGGGGGACCTAGTGAATGACCTGCAGAGAGCTGGGACCAAAGTAACAAAGCCTACCATCAGTAACACACTACGCCGCCAGGGACTCAAATCCTGCAGTGCCAGACGTGTCCCCCTGCTTAAGCCAGTACATGTCCAGGCCCGTCTGAAGTTTGCTAGAGAGCATTTGGATGATCCAGAAGAAGATTGGGAGAATGTCATATGGTCAGATGAAACCAAAATATAACTTTTTGGTAAAAACTCAACTTGTCGTGTTTGGAGGACAAAGAATGCTGAGTTGCATCCAAAACACACCATACCTACTGTGAAGCATGGGGGTGGAAACATCATGCTTTGGGGCTGTTTTTCTGCAAAGGGACCAAGACAACTGATCCATGTAAAGGAAAGAATGAATGGGGCCATTTATCGTGAGATTTTGAGTGAAAACCTCCTTCCATCAGCAAGGGCATTGAAGATGAAACGTGGCTGGGTCTTTCAACATGACAATGATCCCAAACACACCGCCTGGGCAATGAAGGAGTGGCTTCGTAAGAAGCATTTCAAGGTCCTGGAGTGGCCTAGCCAGTCTCCAGATCTCAACCCCATAGAAAATCTTTGGAGGGAGTTGAAAGTCTGTGTTGCCCAGCAACAACCCCAAAACATCACTGCTCTAGAGGAGATCTGCATGGAGGAATTGGCCAAAATACCAGCAACAGTGTGTGAAAACCTTGTGAAGACTTACAGAAAACGTTTGACCTCTGTCATTGCCAACAAAGGGTATGTAACAAAGTATTGAGATAAACTTTTGTTATTGACCAAATACTTATTTTCCACCATAATTTGCAAATACATTTATAAAAAATCCTACAATGTGATTTTCTGGATTTGTTTTTCTCATTTTGTCTGTCATAGTTGAAGTGTACCTATGATGAAAATTACAGGCCTCTCTTATCTTTTTAAGTGGGAGAACTTTCACAATTGGCGGCTGACTAAATACTTTTTTGCCCCACTGTAAGTAGCACACAGGAGGACATTTTTCTCTGTTAATTTCCTTTTGAAATTCTAGCCAAATGTAAAATGTTCCTGTTTTGATTAATTTAATGGAGTGAGTTAGGTCTGCTCTATACCAAATTAGCATACCCCCTGAGTCCCTTCCCTGTTTCACACCTGGTAGTTTGGTGGATGGGACTACCAGCTCTCTGTAACCTAGAGGGCAACCAATGGGTTCGTCTCCTTTATACCAGGTTTCTTGCAGGATGACAATGTCTGTTTTGTCGATTTCTTTGGTGAAGTCCGGGTTCCTGCTCTTTAGTCCAAAGGCAGATGACCTCAGGGCTTGGATATTCCAGGATGAGATAGTGAATGCTTTGTGTTCCATAAAGTGTCCAATGTTGTTGGTCATGTGGTTTGGCCTCAGGCCAGTAAGTGTGAGCAGAGCCTGCTGAGCATCTGGTACATGCCATTGGCTTGGGCTAGTGTAAGTCTTTATGTTTTCTCATGATTTGGTTGGGTCCAATTGTGTTCTCCCTCTCGGTCTCTCTCAATTCAATTCAATTCAAGGGGCTTTATTGGCATGGGAAACATATGTTAACATTGCCAAAGCAAGTGAGGTAGATAATTTACAAAAGTGAAATCTCTGTCACTCTCTCTCTATGTATGTCTCTCTGTCTCTCTCTTGCTCTCTCTCTCTCTCCCTTGTTCTCTCTCTTCCACCTACTTTACTTACTCACCTCTCATATTATCTGCATCTTTCTTTGATCCTTTCTTTCTGTCTGTCTTTCTCTCTTTCTCTCCCCCTCCCTCGCCTTTCCCTCTCTGATTGTTCTGAGTGCTCCTTTGTCACCTCTCCGTCTCCCACAGTCATCTTGACAGTGAGGTTTGGGTAGAATGAGGACCCAGAAGGACCCCCCCGTCTCACCGTCACCGTAATCATTTCAGACAGGCACAACGAGGCCGCCAGCTCCGCGGGTCCTTTTGTCAGCAGTGACTCAGAACAGTGGGGTCGATCACTCAGCCGCTCTCAACCCACAGAGACACACACACAGGAGACAAATCAAACAGGCCAAATGCACTCCTAAATGCTTCAGTCTACTCTTTTTGTGCCCCCTCAACTGGATCAGAAAGCCCCACAGATGTCAGGGGGACGTCAGGTCTCAAAGCGTTTAAACAGTCTAAAACAATTCCCTTCAGGTGAAATAACCATTTTTGACTGCAGATTTAAACATTCTGCTAAGATGTGGAACTGTGATATATTAGGGAGGGAGGGAGGCAGACAGGCTGACAGGCAGGCAGGCGGGGTGAGGAGGAGGGAGTCACGGACGGAGGGAGAGAAGGGATAGGAGGAGGGGGAGGGTGTATTATCAGTATATAGAATCCTGCTTTATGTATCTTCGCACTTCGTCCTGTTTTCATACACAAAGGAAATACCTCCACTAAATCCTCTGTGACATCACAACAGAGATTACACACAAGAACACAAACACATACTCCCAGGGCCAAAGACAAACAGTACCAGTCAAAAGTTTGGACACACCTACTCAATCAAGTGTTTTTCTTTGTTTTTACTATTTTCTACATTGTAGAATAAGCAAATTTGGACCCATCAAACCAAAGGACAGATTTCCACCTGTCTAATGTCCATTGCTCGTGTTTCTTGGCCCAAGCAAGTCTCTTCTTATTATTTGTGTCCTGTAGTAGTGGTTTCTTTGCAACAATTCAACCATGAAGGCCTGATTCATTTATTCAGCGGGCCCCTGGGTGACGCAGCGGTCTAAAGCCCTGCATCTCAGTGCAAGAGGCGTCACTACAGCCACTGAATCACATCCGACTGTGATTGGAAGTCCCATAGGGTGGTGCACATTTGTCTCAGCGTCGTCCGGATTTGGCCGGGGTAGGCCATCATTGTAAATAAGAATTTGTTCTGAACTGACTTGTCCAGTTCAAGAAAGGTTACATTTAAAAAAATTAAAATACATTCGGTGTCACGACTTCCGCCGAAGTCGGCTCCTCTCCTTGTTCGGGCGGCGTTCGGCGGTCGACGTCACCAGCTTTCTAGCCTTCACTGCTCTATTTTTCCTATAGGTAGACCCTTCCCGGTACACGCTCTAGATAGTCAAGCATTAGGGTCCGGGCTAATCAGGGAGGCCACCATCTCCTTGGCTATGCAGGGGAATCATGAGGAGAGAATCAGTCTCTTTCTCATTGACTCACCTGCATTTCCTGTGGTACCAGGCCTTCCCTGGTTGGCTCTGCATAACCCCACTATTTCCTGGCAGCAGAAGGCTCTCACGGGGTGGTCGCGAGAGTACTCAGGGAGGTGTGTAGGGGTTTCCGTTGGTGCTACCACGGTGGAAAGTCCAGACCAGGTCTCCACCATGCGCATCCCCCCAGAATATGCTGATATGGCTCTCGCCTTCTGTAAAAAGTAGGCGACTCAATTACCACCTCATCGACGGGGGGATTGTGCGATAAATCTTCTGGCAGACGCTGCGCTTCCCAGGAGTCACGTGTATCCCCTGTCGAAAGCGGAGACGGTGGCTATGGATACGCATGTCTCTGAATCCCTGCATCAGGGGTACATTCGGCCCTCTACTTCACCTGCCTCCTCGAGTTTCTTTTTTGTGAAGAAGAAGTATGGAGGTTTACTCCCGTGCATTGACTATCAAGGTCTCAATCAAATCACGGTGGGGTACAGTTACCCGCTACCTCTTATCGCTACGGCGATTGAGTCAATGCATGGGGCGCTTCTTCACGAAACTGGATCTCAGGAGTGCGTATAACCTGGTGCGTATCCGGGAGGGAGACATGTGGAAGACCGCATTCAGTACCACCACAGGGCATTATGAGTCGCTAGTCGTGCCGTACAGGTTGATGAATGCACCATCAGTTTTCCAATCCTTTGTAGACAAGATTTTCAGGGACCTGCACGGGCAGGGTGTAGTGGTGTATATCGATGACATTCTGATTTACTCTGCTACATGCGCCGAGCATGTGTCCTTGGTGCACAAGGTGCTTGGTCGACTGTTGGAGCATGACCTGTATGTCAAGGCTGAGAAATGCCTGTTCTTTCAGCATACCGTCTCCTTCCTAGGGTATCGCATTTCCACATCAGGGGTGGAGATGGAGAGTGACTGCATTTCAGCCAGGCGTAATTGGCCGACTCCCACCACGGTAAAGGAGGTGCAGTGATTGTTAGGGTTTGCCAATTACTACCGGAGATTTATCTGGGGTTTTGGCCAGGTTGCTGGGCCCATTAGCTCATTGCTGAAGAGAGGTCTGTAAGGTTGCAGTGGTCGGCTGAGGCGGACAGGGCTTTTGGGCAGCTAAGAGCTCTGTTTACTTCGGTCTCCAGTGCTGGCCCATCCGGATCCCTCTTTGGCATTCATAGTGGAGGTGGACGCGTCCGAGAATGGGATAGGAGCTGTGCTTTCTTCTCGAAGAAGCTCAGTCCAGCGGAGTGTAACTATGATGTGGGGGACCGGGAGTTGTTGGCTGTGGTTAAAGCGTTGAAAGCATGGAGACATTGGCTTGATGGGGCTAAACACCCTTCCCTCATCTGGACTGACCACCGCAACCTGGAGTACATCTGGGCAGCGAGGAGACTGAATCCTCATCAGGCAAGGTGGGCCATGTTCTTTACCCGTTTTGTGTTCACCCTGTCCTACAGACCAGGTTCCCAGAATAAGAAGGCAGACGTACTGTCCAGACTGTATGACACATCTGCTGTCCGTGAGCAGTTGATCTCTTGGGCCCACACATCTCCCTCCTCTGGTCATCCGGGGATCGGTTGGACGGTGCGCTGTCTGGTTGGGAAGTACTGGTGGCCCACTTTCGCAAAGGACGGGAGGCTTTATGTTTCCTCCTGCTCGGTGTGTGCCCAGTGTAAGACTCCGAGACAACTGCCCAGAGGTAAGTTACATCCCTTACCCGTTCCACAACGACCTTGGTCACATCTGTCAATGGATTTCTTAACAGATCTTCCTCCCTCACAGGGTAACACCACGATCCTGGTTGTTGTGGATTGTTTTTCTAAGTCCTGTCGTCTCCTCCCTCTTCCTGGTCTCCCTACGGCCCTACAGACTGCGGAGGCCCTGTTTACACATGTCTCCCGGCACTACGGGGTGCCTGAGGATATAGTGACGATCGGGGTCCCCAGTTCACGTCGAGAGTTTGGAGGGCGTTCATGGAACGTCTGGGGGTCTCGATCAGCCTTACCTCAGGTTTTCACCCGAGAGTAACGGGCAGGTAGAGAGAGTCCACCAAGATGTGGGCAGGTTTCTGCGGTCTTATTGCCAGGACTGGCCGGGGGAGTGGGCAGCGTTCGTGCCCTGGGCCGAGATGGCACAGAACTCGCTTCGCCACTCCTCCACTAACCTCTTCCCCTTTCAGTGTGTATTGGAGTACCAGCCGGTTCTGGCACAATGGCATCAGGGTCAGACCGATACTCCTGCGGTGGACGACTGGTTTAGGCGTGTGGAGGAGACATTGGAGAGCACTCGTGTCCATCTCCAGTGAGCCGCGCGTCGTTAGAAAACGAGCGCGGACCGCCACCGCAGTCAGACCCCTGTGTTCGCACCGGGGGGGCGGGTCTGGCTCTCGACCCGTAACCTGCCCCTCCGACAGCCCTGCCGGAAGTTGGGTCCGCAGTTTGTGGGGCCATTTAAAGTCCTGAGGAGGGTGAACGAGATATGTTACAGATTACAATTTCCCTCTTATTATCGTATTAACCCCTCGTTCCGTGTGTCTCTCCTCCGGCCGGTGGTGGCTGGTCCGCTCCAGGAATCTGAGGTGCGGGAGGTCCCTCCGCCCCCTTTGGACATCGAGAGGGCCCTGGCGTACATCATTCATTCCATCCTGGATTCGAGGCGTCGGGTGGGGGGCCTTCAGTACCTCGTGGAGTGGGAGGGATACGGACCAGAGGAGACGTGCTGGGTTCCGGTTGCAGATAATTTGGATCCTGAACTACTGCGGGAGTTTCACCGTCGCCGGCCGGATCCCCCTTCGCCTCGTCCTCCGGGTCGTCCTTGAGGCCGGTGTCGGCGCCCTGCTGGAGCCGCGCGTCAAGGGGGTACTGTCAGTCGGCTCCTCTCCTTGTTCGGGTGGCGTTCGGAGATCGACGTCACAGGCTTTCTAGCCATCGCCGCTCCATTTTTCATATCCATTTGTCTTGTCTTGTTTCCATGCACACCTGGTTTTCATTTCCCCAATCAATCTACTTGTATTTAACCCTCTGTTTCCCATCATGGTTTGTGTGTAATTGTTTTCATGTCAAGTGATGTTCGTTAAGCGCTTTTACTTTATTGTTCCGTTTTTTGAGCGCGTTTGTGTTGTTGTGCTCCCGGTTTGGAACTATAATAAAGTGCACTTTATTTATCAGACTCTGCTCTCCTGCACCTGACTTCGCCTTCATACACACCCTGACATCGGGCTGCAATGTCTGAGGCTGGTAACTCTAATGAACTTATCCTCTGCAGTAGTCTTCCTTTCCTGTGGCGGTCCTCATGAGAGCCAGTTTCATCATAGCGCTTGATGATTTTTGCGACTGCACTTGAAGAAAGTTCTTGACATTTTCTGGATTGACTGACCTTCACGTCTTAAAGTAATGATGGACTGTTGTTCCTCTTTGCTTATTTGCGCTGTTCTTGCCATAATATGGACATGGTATTTTACCAAATAGGGCTATCTTCTGTATACCACCCCTACCTTGTCACAACACAATGATTGGCTCAAATTAAGAAGAAAATAAATTCCACAAATTAACTTTAAACAAGGCACACCTGTTAATTGAAATGCATTCCAGGTGACTACCTCATGAAGCTGGTTGAGAGAATGCCAAGAGTGTGCAAAGCTGTCATCAAGGCAAAGGGTGGCTACTTTGAAGAATCTCAAATATAAATATTTGTTTAACTTTAACTTTTTTGGTTACTACATGATTTCATATGCGTTATTTCATAGTTTTGATGTCTTCACTATTATTCTACAATGTAGAAAATAGTAAAAACGAACAATAAACCCTGGAATGAGTAGGTGTGTCCAACCTTTTGACTACTGTACATACGATAAATCAATGGGACATTTTGGGATCTCATTCTGAATAGACGTAGAACAGAGATTTGTCCTCTTTCTTTTTCCCTTTCCCTCTCCCTCTCCCTCTCTCAACCCAACCCCTTCCATCTCTATGTTATTTTCCAATTTCTCTCTTTCTCGTCCGTGAAAACCCCTCCCTCTCTCCATATCTCCTCTGTGAGGTTTAATCTCCACATTCTGTTGCTGTGGCTGCCACCTGTAAACACCTCTGTCCCCCCCCCTCTCTCCCTCCCCACTCACTCCCCCTCTCCATCCCTCCCTAACTCTCTCCCTGTCTCCTCCATCTTGTACTGGAAAACAAATAAATCACGAGCAAGGGAGGGAGTGAAAAAGAGGAAAATAAAACAAATGAAAAGAGAGACAAATGTAATTCAGGTCGGTGGTGCGGAAGGCAGCTCATTGGCCTGCAGTTGCAAGCGACATCACAGGTGGAGCTGGGATCAGACACAACCTATTAGAACACAATTGGCTGGCTACACATCAGGTGAATGGCAGCATTTTAAAATAAATCTTCAACCCAGATATAAGAACTCATATGCTACACCATAGTAAACAGGTAGATGCTATGCGATAAAGGGTAGTTACAAAATTGTATGGCTATTTGGCTTTTTTTGAAGCACAGGAAGAGCATAACCTAACAAGTTAGACCTCTTGTATGTCAGAGATTGGCCCTACAGTGTAGACAGGATAGGTTCCAGTCCTATAGTGTAGAGATGTAGGGTATAATGTTCCTATAGTGTAGAGAGGATAGGTTTTAGTCCTATAGTGTAGAGATTTAGGGTTCTAGTCCTACAGTGTAGAGAGGATAGGTTCATGTTATACAGTGTAAAGAGGTTCTAGTCCTATAGTGTAGACAGGATAGGTTCTATAGCATAGAGAGGTAAGGTTCTAGTCCAACAGAGTAGAGAGGAGAGGTTCTAGTCCTATAGTGTGGATAGGTTCTAGTTCTATAGTGTACAAAGGATAGGTTCTAGTCCTATAGTGTACACAGGATAGGTTCTAGACCTATTGTGTAGAGAGGATAGGTTCTAGTATAATAGTGTAGAGAGGATAGGTTCTAGTATAATACTGTAGAGAGGATAAGTTCTAGTATAATAGTGTAGAGAGGATAGGTTCTAGTATAATAGTGTAGAGAGGAGAGGTTCTAGTATAATAGTGTATAGGTTCTAGTATAATAGTGTATAGGTTCTAGTATAATAGCGTAGAGAGGAGAGGTTCTAGTATAATAGTGTAGAGAGGATAGGTTCTAGTATAATAGTGTAGAGAGGATAGGTTCTAGTATAATAGTGTATAGGTTCTAGTATAATAGTGTAGAGAGGATAGGTTCTAGTATAATAGTGTATAGGTTCTAGTATAATAGTGTAGAGAGGAGAGGTTCTAGTATAATAGTGTAGAGAGGAGAGGTTCTAGTATAATAGTGTAGAGAGGATATGTTCTAGTATAATAGTGTAGAGAGGAGAGGTTCTAGTATAATAGTGTATAGGTTCTAGTATAATAGTGTAGAGAGGATAGGTTCTAGTATAATAGTGTAGAGAGGAGAGGTTCTAGTATAATAGTGTAGAGAGGATATGTTCTAGTATAATAGTGTAGAGAGGAGAGGTTCTAGTATAATAGTGTAGAGAGGATAGGTTCTAGTATAATAGTGTAGAGAGGAGAGATTCTAGTATAATAGTGTAGAGAGGATATGTTCTAGTATAATAGTGTAGAGAGGAGAGGTTCTAGTATAATAGTGTATAGGTTCTAGTATAATAGTGTAGAGAGGATAGGTTCTAGTATAATAGTGTAGAGAGGAGATATTCTAGTATAATAGTGTAGAGAGGAGAGGTTCTAGTATAATAGTGTAGACAGGTTAGGGGGAGTTATGACGAAGCACACACCTATAAACTACAATGTGTCTTAGAGAGAGAGAGAGAGAGAGAGAGAGAGAGAGAAAGAGAGAGAGAGAGAGAGAGATGATTAAGGGCGCTGTAGCTATCGGTGCGTGGGTTATCAGGACGTCCTCAATGCAGACGGCCATAACAGAGAAACTGTCACACAGAATAATGGGCTTGGAGGGAGGGGAGACAGAGTGAGGGAGGGAAGGAGATCAAGGAGGAGACAGATAGAGAGAGAGGTAGAGCGAGGAGAAGAGAGAGATAGAAAGAGAGAGTGAAGTAGAGCGAGGAGGAGAGAGAGATAGATAGAGGGAGTGTAGTAGAGCGAGGAGGAGAGAGAGATAGATAGAGGGAGTGTAGTAGAGCGAGGAGGAGAGAGAGAGATAGATAGATAGATAGATAGATAGATAGATAGAGATAGATAGATAGATAGATAGATAGATAGATAGATAGATAGATAGATAGATAGATAGATAGATAGATAGATAGATAGATAGATAGATAGATAGATAGATAGATAGATAGATAGATAGATAGATAGATGGAGGGAGGGAGGGAGGGAGGGAGGGAGGGAGGGAGGGAGGGAGGGAGGGAGGGAGGGAGGGAGGGAGGGAGGGAGGGAGGGAGGGAGGGAAGTAGAGTGAGGAGGAGAGAGAGAGAGGGAGTGAGGTAGAGCGAGGAGGAGAGAGATAGATAGAGGGAGTGAAGTAGAGCGAGGAGGAGAGAGATAGAGGGAATGAAGTAGAGCGAGGAGAAGAGTGATAGATAGATCGTGAGTGAAGTAGAGCTTCCCTACCCCAAACCATAAAAGTGGAGACAAATTTTGACTACCGTGGGATATGCGTCAACAGTAACCTTGGGAAAATCCTCTGCATTATCATTAACAGCAGACTGTACTGAGCAAATGTCAAATTGGCTTTTTACCAAATTACCGTACAACAGACCATGTATTCACCCTGCACACCCTAATTGACAACCAAACAAACCAAAGCAAAGGCAAAGTCTTCTCATGCTTTGTTGATTTCAAAAAAGCCTTCGACTCAATTTGGCATGAGGGTCTGCTATATAAATTGATGGAAAGTGGTGTTGGGGGTAAATCATATGACATTATAAAATCCATGTAAACAAACAACAAGTGTGCGGTGAAAATTGGCAAAAAACACAAATTTCTTCACACAGGATCGTGTGGTGAGACAGGGATGCAGCTTAAGCCCCACCCTCTTCAAAATATATATCAACGAATTGGTGCGGGCACTAGAAAAGTCTGCAACACCCGGCTTCACCCTACTAGAATCCGAAGTTAAATGTCTACTGTTTGCTGATGATCTGGTGATTCTGTCACCAACCAATGAGGGCATACAGCAGCACCTAGATCTTCTGCACAGATTCTGTCAGACCTGGGCCCTGACAGTAAATCTCAGTAAGACCAAAATAATGGTGTTCCAAAAAGGTCCAGTCGCCAGGACCACAAATACAAATTCCATCTAGACACTGTTGCCCTAGAGCACACAGAAAAACTATACATACCTTGGCCTAAACATCAGCGCCACAGGTAACTTCCACAAAGCTGTGAACGGTCTGAGAGACGAGGCAAGAAGGGCTTTCTATGCCATCAAAAGGAACATAAATTTCAACATACCAATTTGGATCTGGCTAAAAATACTTGAATCAGTCATAGAGCCCATTGCCCTTTATGGTTGTGAGGTCTGGGGTCCGCTCACCAACCAAGACTTCACAAAATGGGACAAACACCAAATTGAGACTCTGCATGAAGAATTCTGCAAAAATATCCTCAGTGTACAACGTAGAATACCAAATAATGCATGCAGAGCAGAATTAGGCCGATACCCACTAATTATCAAAATCCAGAAAAGAGCCGTTAAATTCTACAACCACCTAAAAGGAAGCGATTCCCAAACCTTCCATAACAAAGCCATCACCTACAGAGAGATGAACCTGGAGAACAGTCCCCTAAGCAAGCTGGTCATGGGGCTTTGTACACAAACACAAACACAAACACACCCCACAGAGCCCCAGGACAGCAACACAATTAGACCCAACCAAATCATGAGAAAACAAAAAGATAACTACTTGACACATTGGAAAAAATTAACAAAAAAACAGAGCAAACTAGAATGCTATTTGGCCCTAAACAGAGAGTACACAGTGGCAGAATACCTTACCACTGTGACTGACCCAAACTTAAGGAAAGAATTGACTATGTACAGACTTAGTGAGCATAGCCTTGCTATTGAGAAAGGCCGCCGTAGACAGACATGACTCTCAAGAGAAGACAGGCTATGTGCTCACTGCCCACAAAATGAGGTGGAAACTGAGCTGCACTTCCTAACCTCCTGCCCAATGCATGACCATATTAGAGAGACATATTTCCCTCAGATTACACAGATCCACAAAGAATTCGAAAACAAATCCAATTTTGATAAACTCCCATATCTACTGGGTAAAATGCCACAGTGTGCCATCACAGCAGCAAGATTTGTGACCTGTTGCCACAAGAAAAGGGCAACCAGTGAAGAACAAACACCATTGTAAATACAACCCATATTTATGCTTATTTATTTTCCCTTGTGTACAGTGCCTTGCGAAAGTATTCGGCCCCCTTGAACTTTGCGACCTTTTGCCACATTTCAGGCTTCAAACATAAAGATATAAAACTGTATTTTTTTGTGAAGAATCAACAACAAGTGGGACACAATCATGAAGTGGAACGACATTTATTGGATATTTCAAACTTTTTCAACAAATCAAAAACTGAAAAAATTGGGCGTGCAAAATTATTCAGCCCCTTTACTTTCAGTGCAGCAAACTCTCTCCAGAAGTTCAGTGAGGATCTCTGAATGATCCAATGTTGACCTAAATGACTAATGATGATAAATACAATCCGAATACTTTCGCAAGGCACTGTATATATATATAATATGACATTTGTAATGTCTTTATTTTTTTGAAATTTTTTATTTAATTTTTATTGTTTATTTCACTTTTGTATATTATCTACCTCACTTGCTTTGGCAATGTTAACACATTTCCCATGCCAATAAAGCCCCTTGAATTGAATTGAGAGGGAGAGAGAGGGGGAGTGAAGTAGAGCGAGGAGAAGAGAGATAGATAGACAGATAGATAGATAGATAGATAGATAGATAGATAGATAGATAGGAATGATAGATAGATAGATAGATAGATAGATAGATAGATAGATAGATAGATAGATAGATAGATAGATAGATAGATAGATAGATAGATAGATAGATAGATAGATAGATAGATAGATAGATAGATAGATAGATAGATAGATGGAATGAAGTAGAGCGATGAGAAGAGAGAGAGATAGATAGAGAGAGAGGGAGTGAAGTAGAGCGAGGATAAGAGAGATAGATAGAAGGAATGAAGTAGAGCGAGGAGAAGAGAGATAGATAGAGAGAGAGAGGGAGGAGAAGTAGAGTGAGGAGAGAGAGAGAGAGATAGATAGATAGATAGATAGATAGATAGATAGATAGATAGATAGATAGATAGATAGATAGATAGATAGATAGATAGATAGATAGATAGATAGATAGATAGATAGATAGATAGATAGATAGATAGATAGATAGATAGATAGATAGATAGATAGATAGATAGATAGGGTGTGAAATAGAGCGAGGAGTAGATAGATAGATAGATAGGGGTGAAGTAGAGCGAGGAGAAGAGAGATAGATCGATAGAGGGAATGAAGTAGAGCGAGGAGAAGAGAGAGATATAGAGCAAGTTAAGTAGAGCGTGGAGGAGAGAGATAAATTGAGACAGGGAGGGAGTACGAGGCTGTAAGAGGGGGGTGAAGGGGAAATGATAGAGAGGGGGAAAGGAAGCATGAAAGAGGAGGAGAGAGAGAGGGGAAATGAAGTACAGAAATGGTAGAGGGGAATGAAGGAGAGAGAATGATAGTGAGATGGAGAGGGTGTGTGAATGTAGGAGAGGGAGGAATGTAGGAGAGGGGGGAACGGAGAAGAGGGAGAAGGAAGGAGTGAGTGGTAGAGAATAAACTAGGTAAGATTGTGTGTATGTGTGTGCGTGTCTACCTGCATCTCAACAGTAATTGGGTAATACCAGTGCTGCCTGCCATGCCCCTCTCTTTCCCACAGCACACAGAAGACTATTGATCAGACAAGGAGGTGAAATATCAAACCCAGGATCATAGGCTATGTGTTTCCCTCCATCTCACATATCACACATTCCCTCTCTCTGTTTCCCCTCCATCTCACACACTCGGTCTCTCCCTGCTCTTTCATGTTTCCCAACACAGAATCGATAAACACTGGCAGTGCACAGTGGCAATCTCCCAAATGCCCCTCATTGTCTTGAGAAGCAATTGGAAACACAGCTGTTTAAAGAGTCAGAGCCCTCTGACCTGCTCTGTCTCCCAGTGGATTTTCATTCTTCACTTTGAATCAGGTAACTTTATCCGACCTGTAACATCTGACAGGAAGAGGTTCTCCTGAGAGATGGGGGGGTGGGGCGCACCCCAAAGAGCATAGAACTGCAGGATGAGAATGGGTAGGATTTGGACCACACACTTACACACACACATACACATGATCAACCTCATATACACACACTCTCTCATTCTCTCCCTCTCTCCCCCATCTCCCCCCACCCACCTCTCTCTCCTGCTGACCCGCTGTCTAATCAGGGTCACTTTAATGAGGAGGTCTGTCCGTCAGTCAGACCCTGTCTTATGAATAAACCATAATGAGAGACACAGAGAAGCAGGACTGTTCTGAAGGTGACCCACAACTCTCAAACTGTCACTAAGCCTGGCCCTGCCCTGCACACCAACACACGACCGCACCACCACTACACCAGCCCAACATCCCAGCACAACACCAGCAAAACAACACACCACCACTACAACACACCACCACTATACCAACACAACAACACACCACCACTACACCACCACTACAACACACCACCACCACACCACACCACCACCACAACCACAACAACACACCACCACCACAACAACACACCACCACTACAACACACCACCACTACAACACACCACCATCACACCACCACAACAACACACCACCACCACAACAACACACCACCACAACAACACACCACTACACCACCACACCACACCACCACACCACACACTACCACCACATCAGACCACACCACACACTACCACCACATCAGACCACACCACCACACCTCACACTACCACCACATCAGACCACACCACACACTACCACCACATCAGACCACACCACCACACCACACACTACCACCACATCAGACCACACCACACACTACCACCACATCAGACCACACCACACACTACCACCACATCAGACCACACCACCACACCACACACTACCACCACATCAGACCACACCACCACACACTACCACCACATCAGACCACACCACACACTACCACCACATCAGACCACACCACCACACACTACCACCACATCAGACCACACCACCACACACTACCACCACATCAGACCACACCACCAACCGGTTGAAGGGAAAGTCTTTAAATCTCTGCATTCCAGTCCCTCCTTATCATTTTATAACACTCTTTTTTACTCAAGTATTCTTTAGCCAAACAAAGGCAGTTTTAGGACAGGTGGCTCTAACCTGGAGACTTCAGACCTGGACTCTGATTAGCCACGTAAAAGAGGGAGAAAGGGGAAGTAAGAAACAGACTCAGAAAGTCAGACGGGGGACAGATGAATAGAGGGGAAAACACCCCATATTTGATTGTCCTTCCTTGAGCCATCCTAATCTAGATGGAATTCACTGGCAGTGGGTCCGGCCATGGACTGATAATGATCGCTAATGTGTTGTCCTGCCATCAGCACTGGCACACAGAGGACCAGACAGGCAAAGGAGCAGGGTTCTGGAAAGCAGAGAATTAAAGACTTTCCCTTAAACCGGTTGGTGGTGCGGTGGTGGTGTGGTGTTGTGGTGTGTTGTGGTGGTAGTGTGTGGTGTGGTGTGTTGCAGTGGTGGTGTGGTCTGATGTGGTAGTGTGTTGTAGTGGTTGTGTGGTGTTGTGCTGTGATGTTGGGATGGTGTAGTGGTGGTAGTGTGTGGTGTAGTGGTGTGTTGTAGTGGTGGTGTGTTGTAGTGGTGTTGTGGTGTTGTGGTGGTAGTGTGTAGTGTGGTGGTGTGCTGTGATGTTGGGCTGGTGTAGTGGTGGTGGTGTGTTGCGGTGGTGGTGTGTTGTAGTGGTGGTGTGGTGTTGTGGTGGTAGTGTGTAGTGTGTGGTGTGGTGGTGTAGTGGTCTGTTGTAGTGGTGGTGTGGTGGTAGTGTGGTGTGGTCGTGTGTTGGTGTGCAGGGCAGGGCAGGGCCAGGCTTAGTGACAGTCTGAGACCTGTGGGTCACCTTCAGAACAGTCCTGGCAAACAAAGGACCAGACAGGAGCAGGGGTGGAACCTTAAGGAAAGATTGGAACAGAACCCTGGACCTCTGCCAGGTAGAATATGGAACAGCTATTGGTAGAATCTGGATGGAATCACACACAGTAAAGAAGCATATCAGTAATTCCACCGGTTGGGATTAAAATACGATACTCCAAGGATGGGAGAGGCTTTGCATCAAATTACAATGAAAATATAGATGTCAGAGATATGATAGGAAACTATTTAAACAATTTAGGATGTGTGTTGGCTATAACAGTGTTGACACCACCAATGCAGATGACTGTAAACAACCAGAATCCATTGCTGGAATTTCTAATGAGCGACAATTGAATTGCAGCCTCAGTGTGTCTCACGTCAGAACTGGATGTTCAGCCATGTTTCTCCAACACAATATTTATAAACTGTTCCAAACTTTACATTTCAAAGTGTTTAAGGTTAAGTTTAGGCATTAACTCTTGAGTTAGGGTTCATTTCAGACATTAACTCTAAATGCTTATGGTTTGGTTATGGTAAGGGTTAAGGTTTGGGATAGGCTTTAAACAAAAATATAAAAACAAATTTGTATTGCTGGATTCAAACTTACAACTTTTGGAACCAGAGGCAGATCCTAACAGCCATCCCCGTCCACAACAGCCCAGCAAAACCAAAACCTACTTGAAGGTAACATCGCTCACTGTTGGCCCCTAGTGGCCGGTTTCTCCATCATCTCCTGATGTCCTCAGACATGGATGGACATGGAATACTGACTGATTTGTATCACGGGTGACCTGGCTGGTCTAGAACTAGAGAATCCATTATCATGGGTGACCTGGCTGGTCTAGAACTAGAGAATCCATTATCATGGGTGACCTGGCTGGTCTAGAACTAGAGAATCCATTATCACAGGTGACCTGGCTGGTCTGGAACTAGAGAATCCATTATCACGGGTGACCTGGCTGGTCTAGAACTAGAGAATCCATTATCACGGGTGACCTGGCTGGTCTAGAACTAGATAATTCATTATCATGGGTGACCTGGCTGGTCTAGAACTAGAGAATCCATTATCACGGGTGACCTGGCTGGTCTGGAACTAGAGAATCCATTATCATGGGTGACCTGGCTGGTCTAGAACTAGAGAATCCATTATCACGGGTGACCTGGCTGGTCTAGAACTAGAGAATCCATTATCACGGGTGACCTGGCTGGTCTAGAACTAGAGAATCCATTATCACGGGTGACCTGGCTGGTCTAGAACTAGAGAATCCATTATCATGGGTGACTTGGCTGGTCTAGAACTATAGAATCCATTATCACGGGTGACCTGGCTGGTCTGGAACTAGAGAATCCGTTATCACGGGTGACCTGGCTAGTCTAGAACTAGATAATCCATTATCACGGGTGACCTGGCTGGTCTAGAACTAGAGAATCCATTATCAGGTAATCCATTCCACACAATGATGACAGAGTATAAAGCATGTGAAGTCCGATGTAAAAAATAGAAGGAGCGTTTACAGTGACATGGTATTCCGAATGACACAGGCTGAGAGAAAGAGAGAAACAAAGATTAGCCCAAAGGGAGAGATAGACTTCGACGTCCGTCTTTCATGCATTTCCAAAAAGGAATAATGAAAAGGGGAAAAACGTAGAGCTGTGATTTCAAGGACAGTGAGTCTTTGTGCGGAGACGGAGTGACACGTCAGTGTGATAGGGATTACACACACGCTCACACACACCCTGACATACACACACGGATATACACCCCCCCTTTCCCGACGGTTCAGTCAGTCATTATCCTCTGCATGGTGCCACTGAGACAGAGACAGTCGCCCACCGCGCCCCAGGCCGGTTTTACTCACCGGCAGTGGTATCACCACGACGACGATACAGATCCACACTGTCGGAGCCTATCCCACCTGCTGGTTATCCCAGTCCTGGCCAACTACAACAGCAAAGTGTAAACATACTGCATGTCGTAATGATTTGTAGAGGCTTGTCAAACACTCATAAACTTGTGTACACAACTAAACTAACATATTAGTACTTGGCAAGGAGTCCATCATACAGCTATAAACTATATAGTTATACCAGTCAGTCACGTCCTCTCCTCATAATCCACATCCTCTGCTTTCCTCTCTTTTATTTCCTCCAATCCTTCCTCTTAATCCCTCACTCTATCCCTCTCTCCTTCCTCTTAATCCCTCACTCTATCCCTCTCTCCTTCCTCTTAATCCCTCACTCTATCCCTCTCTCCTTCCTCTTAATCCCTCACTCTATCCCTCTCTCCTTCCTCTTAATCCCTCACTCTATCCCTCTCTCCTTCCTCTTAATCCCTCACTCTATCCCTCTCTCCTTCCTCTTAATCCCTCACTCTATCCCTCTCTCCTTCCTCCAATCCTTCCTCTTAATCCCTCACTCTATCCCTCTCTCCTTCCTCTTAATCCCTCACTCTATCCCTCTCTCCTTCCTCCAATCCTTCATCTTAATCCCTCACTCTATCCCTCTCTCCTTCCTCTTAATCCCTCACTCTATCCCTCTCTCCTTCCTCCAATCCTTCATCTTAATCCCTCACTCTATCCCTCTCTCCTTCCTCCAATCCTTCATCTTAATCCCTCACTCTATCCCTCTCTCCTTCCTCTTAATCCCTCACTCTATCCCTCTCTCCTTCCTCCAATCCTTCCTCTTAATCCCTCACTCTATCCCTCTCTCCTTCCTCCAATCCTTCATCTTAATCCCTCACTCTATCCCTCTCTCCTTCCTCTTAATCCCTCACTCTATCCCTCTCTCCTTCCTCCAATCCTTCCTCTTAATCCCTCACTCTATCCCCCTCTCCTTCCTCCAATCCTTCCTCTTAATCCCTCACTCTATCCCTCTCTCCTTCCTCCAATCCTTCCTCTTAATCCCTCACTCTATCCCTCTCTCCTTCCTCCAATCCTTCCTCTTAATCCCTCACTCTATCCCTCTCTCCTTCTTCCTCTTAATCCCTCACTCTATCTCTCTCATTCTCCATTCCGTCTTCCTCTTAATCCCCCTATCCCTCTCTCCTTCCTCCATCTACTTTCCTCCATCCCTCTCACCTCTACTTCCCTTCCTCTTTCCCTCCCTCTGTGCTTTCTCTCCCTCCATCTCTTCTTCCCTCTCCCCCCAGTGTGTGGTGACAGGCAGGACAGAAGCACAGTGCACCACTCCTCCTATGTGATGAAGGTTACCATACCACACCCAGGTTGAAACACACTTCATTAAAGGAAGAGGAGGACGGAAGCAAACAACGGCGTCCCGGCAACGAACAGCGACGTGCTCTATTGTAGCGTGGACACGGCTAGGACAAATGTAATTTACCCAGGAGATTTATCCCATTAAAAACTGGATGATTCAGCTGCTTTGTGAGCCCATATCTCCAGCGTTAGCAGTCAGCTAATGAGGTGGGGAGAGTTAAAGGAGCCCATTCACCTCAGCTCACACCCACCGGCTTAGCCTGTGTAATTAACTTCAAATTAGGCCCCCAAAACTTCCTTTCCCAAAGACTAGTCCCCATTCCTAGTGACTTTCTATCAGAGCAGGACACAGATGTTTGAAAAGGATTTACATATAATGCCGAGAGGCTCACCATGTGTAATTACTATTAAACAACTTAAATTAGACACTACTTAATCCGACATTTGAGAGAAGAACAAATAAACTACTAATACAGTGTGAAAGCCCATAAGGGACAAATAGGACAAAAGGAGTGAACACACTGAATGACTTCTTTACCTTCATTCTCCAGTGGGTCACAGGCTGAAGGTATTCCATATTCAAAAACATTCTGGAAATATTCATGATTCATTGGTCCTGGGCCACAACCACATAGGTTGCATCTACATGTATTCAAGGTCCAATGCAGCCATTTTTTTAAATTTCAATAACAAATCATTTCTGGGGAACAATTAAGTACTTTACTGGGATTGTTTTCAATTAAAATGATCAAAAAGAAACAAAAATAGATTCTTAGCAAAGAGCAATTTCTCAAGCAAGAATTTTGCTGGGAACGTCTGGGATGGTCTGAGTGTGAAAGGGAAAACTGAAAACTAAATGCAATTGGCAGAGAGATTTGGAACTCCATTTCTTATTGGTCTAATTAACTAATTCACCACCTGGTGATTCCAAAACTACATCCCACCAAAACAGGCAGAAATGTCAGGTGTTCTTTACAAACAGCTCTTCCTCTATTATCATAAGTTCACAGTATGATTCCAAACTCATAGTGTGGGCATAAACTACATGACCAAAAGTATGTGGACACCTGCTTGTCGAAAATCTCATTCCAAAACCATGGGCATTAATATAGAGTTGGTCCCCCTTTGCTGCTATAACAGCCTCCACTCTTCTGGGAAGGCTTTCCACTAGATGTTGGAATATTGCTGTGGGGACTTGCTTCCATTCAGCCACAAGAGCATTAGTGAGGTCGGGCACTGATGTCGGGAGATTAGGCCAAATCATCCCAATGGTGTTCGATGGGGTTGAGGACTGGACTTTGTGCAGGCCAGTCAAGTTCTTCCACACCGATGTCGACAAACCATTTTTGTATAGACCTCGCTTTGTGCCCAGGGGGCATTGTCATGCTGAAACAGGTAAGGGCCTTCCCCAAACTGTTGCCACAAAGTTGGAAGCACAGAATCATCTAGAATGTCATTGTATTCTGGAGCATTAAGATTTCCCTTCACTGTAACTAAGGGGCCTAGCCCGAGATGGTGATGGTGATGCAAGATGGTGAAGTGTGATTCATCCCTCCAAAGAACATGTTTCCACTGGTCCGGAGTCCATTGGTGGTGAGATGGCGTTGCTTCCAAAGGCAGTTTGGAACTCCGTAGTGAGTGTTGCAACTGAGGACAACCCCTTTCTGTGAGCTTGTGTGGCCTACCACTTCGCTGCTGATCCGTTGTTGCTCCTAGATGTTTTCTACTTCACAATAACAACACTTACAGTTGATCGGGGCAGGTCCAGCAGGGAAGACATTTGACGAACTGACTTGTTGGAAAGGTGGTATCAAATGACGGTGGCACATTGAAAGTCTCTGAGCTCTTCAGTAAGGCCCTTCTACTGCCAATGTTTGTCTATGGAGATTGCATGGCTGTGTGCTTAATTTTATAAACCTGTCAGCAATGGGTGTGGCTGAAATAGCCAAATCGACCAATTTTAAGGGGTGTCCACATACTTGTGTGTATATATAGTGTATAACACAGGGAAATTCTGTTTTTGACTGCACTGGGCCTTTAACAGCTGAGCACAGCAGAGTTTTCATGTTGGAGGTTACTGTATGTATGTCAGCAGCCCACGAGCAGGTGTTGTGGGCTGGTGTGTCAGATAAAAAGAGGTGACCTCTAGGTCAGAGGTCAGCAAGGGGCTAAACTCCTTCCATGTCTACCCAGCATATAATTCTGTCTCCATATGGCACTGAGCTGTGGACCTGCCACTATCTACCCTGCCAGAGCGAGAGAGAAAACAGAAAAGGGGGGGAATGTGAAAAGGAGGAGTAGAATCAAGATGAAGTTCAGCTGAAAGCTCAAATTAAATACAACAGACAACCAGCAGATTCGGTTCCAGCCCCACAACCAACTCATTGGAATGTCCCCACCCCATGACCCAACAAGCAATTTAGACCAGTCCGCATGGTGGTCCCGACAACGACAACAACAAAAAAAGGGTCAGGGAGGGGGTCAGGACTCTTAATAAAGCACAACTGAAGGCAACAACTTCTCTGGTTGAAAACAGCCCATGTGGCATCGATACTAGTCAGAAACATTTGTGCTAGTGTCTAAATTGACTACAAAGTGTAAATAGGATAATTTTGGTCATAAAGTCAGTCTCGTTCCAAAACAGAGAAATGATGGATAGCTGTGCAGAGAGAGAGAGAGAGAGAGAGAGAAATGATGGATAGCTGTGCAGAGAGAGAGAGAGAGAGAAATGATGGATAGCTGTGCAGAGAGAGAGAGAGAGAAATGATGGATAGCTGTGCAGAGAGAGAGAGAGAGAGAGAAATGATGGATAGCTGTGCAGAGAGAGAGAGAGAGAGAAATGATGGATAGCTGTGCAGAGAGAGAGAGAGAGAGTGAGAGCTTTGACTGATGCACACACACTTCCAGAGAGAATCAGGTGTTGTCATTGTGTGTATCACAGAGATGCCCAGCTTGCAGAGAGTTTGACAGTCTCAGGGAGAAAACCCAGAACCCGTCCACACTACCACCACACCTAATTGGCCTACCCTTCACTCACATTAGAGAAGGATGGGAGGGAGAGTATCAACCGACCGACCTACCTACCTACCTACCTACCTACCTACCTACCTACCTACCTACCTACCTACCTACCATTCCCAGTACAGGAGAAGAGAGTGGGTGGGAGATAGTGAGCAGAGAGATGGGCAGAGAGATGGGCAGAGTGTGGCCAGAGAGATGGGCAGAGTGTGGCCAGAGAGATGGGCAGAGTGTGGCCAGAGTGTGGGCAGATGGGCAGAGAGATGGGCAGAGAGATGGGCAGAGTGTGGGCAGAGAGATGGGCAGAGTGTGGGCAGAGAGATGGGCAGAGTGTGGCCAGAGAGATGGGCAGAGTGTGGGCAGAGAGATGGGCAGAGTGTGGGCAGAGCTTAACTAAGTTAACTTTCTGCCCTCTGGAGACACGTCACTTATACTCAGAGCTCATCACTTCAGAATGCATATTAAAGGAGAGAGCGAGATCAGGAGAGAGGACAGAAATAGAGAAAGTGCGATAAAGAGAGAGAGAGGGGATGATAAGGGATGATAAGAACAAGAAAAAAAATCTTAAATCTGCCTTAACCTACGCAGATATTTATTATCTCACACACTCACACGAGCACACACACAGCAAGGTTCTCAGCACACACAATTAGGGGCCAAAGTGACTAAGGGGGCAGTTGAAATCGGCGAGTGGCACATTTTTTGGCGGGGGTTCTTGCATTGGAATTATATTGAATTGTGCTTATATCACATTATACCACAAACATAAAGTTCAAATGCAGAGACTCCAAGATCATTGAGTGCTTTTGAAGTGACAGGTTGGCGTGAAATCTGTAACCTATCACAGCTGCACTGTATCCTAAACAATATCATAACCGCCATCGATAAAAGACAGTACTGTGCAGCCGTCAACCTGGCCAAGGCTTTCGACTCTGTCAATCACCGTATTCTCATTGGCAAACTCAATAGCCTTAGTTTCTCAAATGACTGCCTCGCCTGGTTCACTATCTACTTCTTAGATAGAGTTCAGCGTGTCAAATCGGAGGGCTTGTTGTCCGGACCTCTGGCAGACACACTCATCTGCCACAGGGTTCAATACTCTTTTCTCTGTATATATCAATGATGTCGCTGTTGCTGCGGGTGATTCTTTGATCCATCTCTACGCAGACGACACCATTCTGTATACATCTGGCCCTTCTTTGGACACTGTTTTAACAAACCTCCAAACGAGCTTCAACACCATACAACACTCCTTCCGTGGCCTCCAAGTGCTCTTAAATGCTAGTAAAACTAAATGCATGCTCTTCAACCGATCGTTGCCCGCACCCGCCCGACTAGCATCACTACTCTGGACGGTTCTGACTTAGAATATGTGGACAACTACAAATACCTAGGTGTCTGGCTAGACTGTAAACTCTCCTTACAGACTCACATTAAGCATCTCCAAACCAAAGGTAATGACAGGTTCGTCGTATACATAATGAGCAGACCAAGGCGCAGCGTGAGTAGAGTTCCACATATTTATTAAAGTGAACCTTCAAAAAACAACAAAGAATAAATGAAAGTGCAGTTCGTAGCGCACATAGCACTAAACCAAAACAAAACAACATCCCACAAACGCAGGTGGGAAAAGGACCACACTAAGTATGATCCCCGATTAGAGGCAACGATCATCAGCTACCTCCAATTGGGAACCATACTCAAACCAACATAGAAATTCAAGCCTAGAACACCCCTTAGTCACGCTCTGATCTATTGCACCATAGAGAACCCCAAGGGCTCTCTATGGTCAGAGCGTGACTGGTAAATCTAGTATCGGCTTCCTATTTCGCAACAAATTCTCCTTCACTCATACTGCCAAACATACCCTCGTAAAACTGACGATCCAACCAATCCTTGACTTTGGCGATGTAATGTACAAAATAGCCTCTAACATTCTACTCAGCAAATTGGATGCAGGCTATCACAGTGCCATCTGTTTTGTCACCAAAGCCCCATATACTACCCACCACTGCGACCTGTATGCTCTCGTCGGCTGGTCCTCGCTCAATATTTGTCGCCAAACCCACTGGCTCCAGGTCATCCAGAAGTCTTTGCTAGGTAAAGCTCCGCCTTATCTCAGCTCACTGGTCACCATAGCAACACCCACCCGTAACACGCACTCCAGCAGGTATATTTCATTGGTCATCCCCAAAGCCAACACCTCGTTTGGCCACCTTTCCTTCCAGTTCTCTGCTGCCAATGACTGGAACGAATTGCAAAAATCACTGAAGTTGGAGACTTATAATTCCCTCACTAACTTTAAGCGTCAGCTGTCAGAGTAGCTTACCAATAGCTGCAGCTGTACACAGCCCATCTGTATATAGCCCATCCAACCAACTACCTACCTCATCCCCATATTTGTTTTGTTTTTTCTGCTTTTTTGCCCATCAGTATTTCTACTTGCACATCCTCATCTGCACATATATCACTCCAGTGTAAATTGCTAAATTGTAATTACTTCTCCACTATTGGACTATTAATTGCCTTACCTCCTTACTACATTTGCACACACTGTACATAGATTTTTCTATTGTGTTGTTGACTGTACGTTTGTTTATTCCATGTGTAACTCTGTTGTCTTTTGTCGCACTGCTTTGCTTTATCGTGGCCAGGTCACAGTTGTAAATGAGAACGTGTTCTCAACTGGCCTACCTGGTTAAATAAAGGTGAAATAAATAAATAAATACAATTTTTAAAAATCAGCACAATGGACAGCGCCCATTTTGGTAATGAATATAGGCTACAAGATAGATAGGCTGTTTGTAACAGGTGAATTACCCTATGTGAATGTGGCCGTACAAACCGCTGTCTCACCAAAATAATACAAACTCAATTCTGAAAGTAATAGCCTAGTTATTTATGCATGCAAACAAAAATACTGAATAGCAGTTTGGCTTAGAATACCAACACAACTGCGAATGCAAACGAATGAATGAGAACAAAGATACCAAATAGTAGGCCAGGTTAACAACATATCAGATCGATTAAGGCATGACACAATCTACACTGTACAAAACATTAGGAACACCTGCTCTTTCCATGACAGACTGACCAGGTGAATCCAGGTGAAAGCTATGATCCCTTATTGATGTCACTTGTTAAATCCACTTCAATCAGTGTAAATGAAAGGGAGGAGACAGGTTAAATAAGGATGCTTAAGCCTTGAGACAATTGAGACATGGATTGTGTATGTGTGCCATTCAGAGGGTGAATGGGCAAGACTAATTATTTGTGTCTTTGAATGGGGTATGGTAGTAGGTGCCAGGCGCACTGGTTTGAGTGTCAAGAACTGCAACACTGCTGGGTTTTTCACGCTCAACAGTTTCCTTTGTGTATCAAGAATGGTCCACCACCCAAAGGACATCCAGCAAACTTGACACAACTATGGGAAGCATTGGAGTCAACATTGGCCAGCATCCCTGTGGAACGCTTTCGACACCTTGTAGAGTTCATGCCCCGACAAATTGAGGCTGTTCTGATGGCAAATGGTGGGATACAACTCAATATTAGGAAGGTGCTCCTAATGTTCTGTATACTCCGTGTATCTTTAGGCTAGTTACATTTACAGTAAAAAAAACGCATTAAACAA
Organism: Oncorhynchus tshawytscha; assembly: GCF_018296145.1. NCBI lineage: Eukaryota > Metazoa > Chordata > Actinopteri > Salmoniformes > Salmonidae > Oncorhynchus > Oncorhynchus tshawytscha. The sequence goes on along the minus strand of NC_056436.1, from coordinate 62,917,443 downwards.
AAGATAAATGGTTTCACCTTTTTCACATGTAGAAAGTCATGTCTCTCTGGGTCAAGGGCACACAAGGCCTCCACCAGTTGTCTGTTGTCTTTCCTGAATCATTCTGACATTTCACCAATGACAGCATCCAACGCGCTGAAGAAAAGTACTTTACACTCTCTTCTCCTCCGTCCTGATGGCCTACTGTCCACCGCGAGATTTGTACTTCCATAAAGTGGTCGTGTGCTTGGAGCCGGTGGTGAGTCTGTGCCACTAGTACTGCACTCTGCACAAACGGCTCCTAACTCACTGTCACCCCTCAGCTTCTCAGTGTTCTCCAACGCACTGCGGACCACTTTGACTCCACTGTCAAGACCTGTTGCTTTTGCCTAAGTGATTTGTTTGGAGGAGGGAGAAGACTGAGGATTCTGTCGATATCAGAGGAACTTCACAATGCTGTCATAACGTTTAACAACCACTGACACAGTAGCCAGGTGTCCGGTCCACCTCTGATCCAGTAGCCTTTTTTACGGTTTCTCCAGTGTAAAGGGTAGCCACTGTTGATTTCTTTAAGAACTTGTAGAGTGACAGACATTAAAAGGTCTTCCAGTGTATAACATATTGCAGGCAGAGGCGTATCACGTTATCCACTTAGCCTACCACAGATGAGAAACGTTTTTTATGACTAGTCACAACTAACTGACCCAGTGGCTTACCATAGCCCCACTACACACACTGCGGCGAACTCTGTCCGTTGTCCTGACTCAGTGCAGCGGAGGTACAGATTTTACGCCAACCTTTCACTCAATCATTTGAAAATGTTTGCAATTTTTATATAGGGACATAAAACTAAAACTGAGGTGGCTGAGCCCCGTCTTCCCCCCTCGTGTGGCCCGGGGTTCCATGGAACAGAGAAGGTGATTATTTATTTAGCCAGCAGTCTAGTTGTTGAAAAAATCCTCCTGCTTTTCTCACAGAGTATCGCTCCACGCTATGCTCCCTCCATCAGACTAATGGAGGGGGGAAGAATGAGATAACAAGAGAGCGTTAATTAATTAGCACCAATTTTCCTTTTGTCTCCTGTTAGACTCTATTGTGCCTGCTGAACTCTGGGTGCTGTGTGTGGTGTGTCAGCTACCCTAATAGAAAAAAAGTATCAGCAGTGGATAGCTACGGTGTTCACGGCTGTCAAGGGTGTGTGTGTGTGTGTGTGTGTGTGTGTGTGTGTGTGTGTGTGTGTATGACAAGACAGAGACAAGTGTCATAATTTCCCCTGGGCTGGGATTTTAAACTAATGGCCCAAACATGATCATGCTTTTAAACACTGTACACTATTCCATCTATCGTCTGTAACTCTACAACTCTCACTACTATACGTGTTTAGTCAGTGAATTAATACCCTGCCATCTGAACATTAACATGAGAGAGACAGAGAGAGAGAGAGACAGAGAGAGAGAGACAGAGACAGAGACAGAGAGAGAGAGACAGAGAGAGAGAGAGACAGAGAGAGAGACAGAGGAGCAACAGATCAATAGACACCCCACCCAGACCAGCGAGACACTCTCCCAGACCTGCGGGATCACCCCCTGGACCTACACATAGAGGACCCACGCCAAGAGGACTTACATCCAGACCACAGAACCCCCAGACACATCCACACCCCCACCCCAACCAATCAACACCCTGCCATGTCAACCATGCCCACACCCCATTTAGGCCCCCTCAGATCAGACCTATGCCCCTCCTGCCCACCCCATGCACCCCACCCCCGCAAAGAGGGCATCAACATGGAAGTCACACATAAGCCCAGGTAGTGAGTGGGCAAACAGGCCCAATCCCCACCCTTACGCCAGCCCAAGCCAATGGCATGTACCAGATGCTCAGCAGGCTCTGCTCACACTTACTGGCCTGAGGCCAAACCACACGACCAACAACATTGGACACTTTATGGAACACAAAGCCTTCACTATATCATCCTGGAATATCCAAGGCCTGAGGTCAGGAACCCGGACAAAGAAATTGGTAATACAGACATTGTCATCCTGCAAGAAACCTGCTATAGAGGAGACGGACCCACTGGTTGCCCTCTAGGTTACAGAGAGCTGGTAGTCCCATCCACCAAACTACCATGTGTGAAACAGGGAAGGGACTCAGGGGGTATGCTAATTTGGTACACAGCAGACCTAACTCAATTAATCAAAACAGGGACATTTACATTTGGCTAGAAATTCTAAACGAAATGATCTTAACAGAGAAAAAAGTATTCCTGTGTGCTACCTATATCCCCCCCACTTTCATGAAGACAGCTTCTCCATCCTGGAGGGGGAAGTCAATCATTTCCAGGCCCAGGGACATGTACTAGTCTGTTGCGACGTAAATGCCAGAACCGGACAAGAACCTGACACCCTCAGCACACAGGGGGACAAACACCTGCCTGAAGGTGACAGCATTCCCCCCCCACATATGCCCCCCTAGGCACAACTATGACAACATAACCAACAAAAACGGGTCACAACTCCTTCAGCTCTGTCGCACGCTGGGTATGTACATAGTCAATGGTAGGCTTTGAGGGGACTCCTATGGTAGGTACACCTATAGCTCATCTCTTGGCAGTTGTACTGTAGACTACTTTATCACTGACCTCAACCCAGAGTCTCTCAGAGCATTCACAGTCAGCCCACTGACACCCCTATCAGACCACAGCAAAATCACAGTCTCCTTGAACAGAGCAATACTCAATCATGAGGCATCAAAGCCAAAGGAACTGAGTAACATTAAGAAATGCTGTAGATGGAAGGAATGCAGTTGGAAACCTACCAAAAAACAATTAGGCAACAACAAATTCAATCCCTTTTAGACAATTTCCTGGGTAAAACGTTCCACTGTAATAGTGAAGGTGTAAACTTGGCAGTAGAACATCTTAACAGTATATTTGACCTCTCAGCTTCCCTATCAAATCTAAAAATCTCAAATAGAAAACAGAAGAAAATGAACAACAATGATAAATGGTTTGATGAAGAATGCAAAAATCTAAGAAAGTTTGTGTTTGTGTTCACAAACACAAACAAACCCCACAGAGCCCCAGGACAGCAGCACAATTAGACCCAACCAAATCATGAGAAAACAAAAAGATAATTACTTGACATATTGGAAAGAATTAACAAAAAAACAGAGCAAACTAGAATGCTGTTTGGCCCTAAACAGAGAGTACACAGTGGCAGAATACCTGACCACTGTGACTGACCCAAACTTAAGGAAAACTTTGACTATGTATAGACTCAGTGAGCATATCCTTGCCATTGAGAAAGGCAGCCGTAGGCAGACATGGCTCTCAAGAGAAGACAGGCTATGTGCTCACTGCACAAAATTAGGTGGAAACTGAGCTGCACTTCCTAACCTCCTGCCCAATGCATGACCATATTAGAGAGACATATTTCCCTCAGATTACACAGATTCACAAAGAATTTGAAAAAAAAATCCAATTTTGATTAACTCCCTTATCTACTGGGTGAAATTCCACAGTGTGCCATCACACAAGCAAGATTTGTGACCTGTTGCCATGAGAAAAGGGCAACCAGTGAAGAACAAACACCATTGTAAATACAACCCATATTTATGCTTATATTTATGCTTATATTTATGCTTAACCATTTGTACATTGTTACAACACTATATATATACATAATATTACATTTGTAATGTCTTTATTGTTTTGAAATCTCTGTATGTGTAATGTTTACTGTTAATTTTTATTGTTTATTTCACTTTTGTATATTATCTACCTCACTTGCTTTGGGAATGTTAACACGTTTCCCATGCCAATAAAGCCCCTTGAATTGAATTGAATTGATTGAGAGAGAGAGAGAGAGAGATACATATGTATGTGTATGTATGTGTGTATATATATATATATATATATTTTTTTTTTCAATGTACTTTACTCAAACCAGTGAATTTCACGTATTATAAATGAGATCACTAACTATCATCTCTTGGAATATCCAGGGCCTATACTCTTCACATTGGTTATAAAACAACAAATCCAGAATGGATTAAAAACATCAAGGGACAGGACATCATAATCCTACTGGAAACATGGTGTCATGGAGACATAGATACGCAGTGTCCCTCAGGCTGTAGAGAAAGTTTACTACCATCAATCAAACATAAAAATGTTACACGGGGCCGAGACTCAGGTGGAATCATCATTTGGCATAAGCAGGACTAAGCACTGAATGAAATGAAAAAAGGTACCACTCACATTTGGCTAAAACTTAACAAAGGCACAATCTATTGTGACTGTCACTTGGGACTAGGTGTGTGTGCAGGAATCAGACGCAGAGAGAGAGAGTAACGGAGTAAAGTGCTTTACTATTGCACACCAAACTGATAAGCCAAATACAATACAGGGCGCAGGACACTATACCAGACAACCCAAAACCACAGGGTGTCCAGTATAGAAAATAAAATACACCACGACCTGTACACACGTAACAAAAGACAATCCCGCACAAAACAAGGGCGGGTCAAACTACTAGATATAGGGAAGCTAATTAAACCAAAATACACACAGGTGAAACTAATAAGACAAAACCAACAGACAAACGAAAAAGGGATCGGTAGCGGCTAGTAGGATGGTGACGACGACCGCCGAGCACCGCCCAAACAGGCAGGGGAGCCAACTTCGGAGGAAGTCGTGACAGTGACAATGATGTGTACATATGTGCAGCTTATGCTCCTCCCTCAGATTCACCATATTATGATGATCAGTTTTTTGACAATCTACATACAGAAATCATTACATTTCAGGCACAGGGTAAAGTGCTTCTTTGTGGAGATTTCAATGCAAGAACAGGTTCTGAGCCTGACTACACTGATGCGGGAGGTAACCACCACATATTTGGACACCCCTCCTTGTACAGTAGCCATATTATAAATAATAGAAACAGTCCTGACCAAATACTGAACAAAAATGGGAAGGAGTGAGTACATCTCTGTCGAGTCTTAGGCCTGTACATGCTTAATGGTAGAATCAGAGGGGACTCTTTATGTCAGTGTAGTTACTGCTCAGCTCTTGGGACAAGTGTAATCGATTATGCCATCACTGACATTGACCCCTCCTCCATTAGTGCATTCACTGTCAGACCACAGACACCATTGTCAGACCACAGTCAGATCAACGTGTTTCTAATGGTAACAGTCAATAGTAGAAATGTAAATGTCAAATGAAAAACATAAGCAGCAAAACAACCCAGAGCTACGATATGAATACTTTGAAACAGTATAAACAAACACTGAAATGCAAGAAATTGAATTATACCAACAAGACACTTGATGAAATTGAAAACGCAATTGACCAAAATCAGTTCTGGGACATGCGGAACAATTTAAGCACAACAAAGCCACAAGAATTAGCCATACAAGATGTAGGAATTTGGAAAACTTATTTTGATAATCTATACAAAAACCTCCCACAAGAAGACTTATAACATAACCAATTAGAAATTAAAGACAAATTGAACATCAGTCATTAAAAACAACCAAAATCCTTTAGATTACCCAATAACCCAAATAGAACTAAATGAAAAGCTCAAATCTATTAAATCAAAGAAGGTTTGTGGTCTAGAACCATCAGAAATGAAATGCTGAAAAACAGCACACCTGAGTTTCAAAATGCTGTGCTTAAATTGTTCAACATGGTTTTAACTTCTGGCTGCTTCCCTGATGTCTGGAACCAGGGGCTCACCTCCCCTATCCACAAAAGTGGAGACAAATCAGACCCCAATAATTACAGGGGAATTTGCGTAAACAGTAAAGGTTTTCTGTAGCATTTTGAATTCAAGAATTCAAACCTTTCTTCAAGAAAAAAACTTAATAAGTAAATGTCAAATTGGCTTTCTCCTAACCATCGCACTACTGACCATATATACACCTTACACACACTAATTAATAAACACCATCTCACTACTGACCATATATGACCATATATACTGACCATATATACACCTCACACACACTAATTAATAAACACCATCGCACTACTGACCATATATACACCTCACACACACTAATTAATAAACACCATCGCACTACTGACCATATAATACACCTCACACACACTAATTAATAAACACCATCGCACTACTGACCATATATACACCTCACACACACTAATTAATAAACACCATCTCACTACTGACCATATATACACCTCACACACACTAATTAATAAACACCATCTCACTACTGACCATATATACACCTCACACACACTAATTAATAAACACCATCTCACTACTGACCATATATACACCTCACACACACTAATTAATAAACACCATCTCACTACTGACCATATATACACCTCACACACACTAATTAATAAACACCATCTCACTACTGACCATATATATACCTCACACACACTAATTAATAAACACCATTGCACTACTGACCATATATACACTAATTAATAAACACCATCTCACTACACACACTAATTAATAAACACCATCTCACTACTGACCATATATACACCTCACACACACTAATTAATAAACACCATCGCACTACTGACCATATATACACCTCAAACACACTAATTAATAAACACCATCTCACTACTGACCATATATATACCTCACACACACTAATTAATAAACACCATCGCACTACTGACCATATATACACCTCACACACACTAATTAATAAACACCATCTCACTACTGACCATTATACACCTCACACACACTAATTAATAAACACCATCGCACTACTGACCATATATACACCTCACACACACTAATTAATAAACACCATCGCACTACTGACCATATATACACCTTACACACACTAATTAATAAACACCATCTCACTACTGACCATATATATACCTCACACACACTAATTAATAAACACCATCGCACTACTGACCATATATACACCTCACACACACTAATTAATAAACACCATCGCACTACTGACCATATATACACCTCACACACACTAATTAATAAACACCATCGCACTACTGACCATATATACACCTCACACACACTAATTAATAAACACCATCGCACTACTGACCATATATACACCTCACACACACTAATTAATAAACACCATCTCACTACTGCCCACATATACACCTCACACACACTAATTAATAAACACCATCTCACTACTGACCATATATACACCTGACCATATATACACACACTAATTAATAAACACCATCTCACTACTGACCATATATACACCTCACACACACTAATTAATAAACACCATCTCACTACTGCCCATATATACACCTCACACACACTAATTAATAAACACCATCGCACTACTGACCATATATACACCTCACACACACTAATTAATAAACACCATCTCACTACTGCCCACATATACACCTCACACACTCTAATTAATAAACACGTCCACCAAAAAAAAGAGGGCAAAATCTTTGCTTGCTTTATTGACTTTAAAAAAGCATTTGAATTTATTTGGCACGAAGGGCTATTCTACAAGATTCTACAAAGTGGGCTTGCTGGTAATATGTATGACTTAATAAAATGTATGTACATAGAAAACAAGTGTGCAATAAAAATCAAAAACCAAAGAACAGAATAATTTTCACAATGTCAAGGTGTGAGACAAGGCTGCAGTTTGAGTCCAAATCTTTTCAACATTTATATCAATGAATTAGCAGACATGTTGGACCATTCTTCAGCCGCAGGACTCACACTATTTGACACAGAGGTGAAATACCTGCTATATGCTGATGACTTGGTACTTCTATCACCAACCAAAGAAGGTCTTCAACAGAACATTAATATTCTAGAGCAATATTGCCATAATTGGGCCCTGGCAGAGAGAGTTAGAGTTAGTTAGAGGGAGAGAGTTAGAGAAGGGTAGAGTTTTGTCATCTATGAAAAATAGAAGACATCCTGTCAGAAGGCATCCATATTCATGGCCTCATCATTGCTGCATCAGCGCCAGGGAGGAGCCAGGGAGAGAGGACTGCACCCCTTAAAACTTACACATATTACGCACACACACGCACAGTTTATAGATGCAAATACAGGCGCACAAGTAAACATGCAACACAAACATACGCTTACACATGTGTAAACACTCTCCCTCGCAAAAAGAATCATCTAGTCCTCACACACAAACAGAATCATGTCCATGTCTGCATGTAGCTGTATACATAAAGAGATGGAAAGGGAATGCACTTCTCATCACAAGCAGGAGATGATTTATATTCCTCCCTCCTTACCTCCCATCCTCCCGTCCTCCCCCTTTACTCTATGGAAAGGCCTTCAGTTATAAGCATGTCATGCAAAGTAACTACAGACAGACTTGACTGTATTCTCCCCAGGACTGACCTACCTAGCCCACCACTCTTAGCTCCTCCCCCAGGATTGTGTTTCCCCTCCCCCGACAGACACACTCTATCCATCCCTTAGCACACTTTTCCATCTGGAGGAGAATGCCTCTCCCTGCTGTTTGTCTTTAGATTGTATTTTCTCTTCCTGAATCCCTCCATCCATCTCCTGAAATCCCATCTTCATGACAAACAATAAAACACACTCACTCACTCCATCACCCTCCATACTTCCCTAACTCCCCTGGCTGATGCTGCCAGAGAGAGAGAGAACGATGGAGGGAAAGAGGGACAGAGTGACAGAGAGAGAGAGAGAGAGAGAGAGAGAGAGAGAGTGACAGAGAGAGAGTGAGAGAGAGAGAGAGGTGGTATGTGGGGAAGAAATGGAAACCAGAAGAGCTTTTTTGCACTCATTTTACATTCCAGAGTTGTGCTTGTGTGTGTGTACGTGTGTGTGTGGTAGTGCGTGTGTGCATGTGTCCGTCCGTGCAATGATTGCACGCTGACAGCATTAACTTGATTGTCACCATCTCTGTGATATATTCAGATGAACCCTGCTCACGCACACACAATCACTTTCCAATTAAAAGATCTTGTCAGGGTCATATTTGATGAGGAGGAAACTAACAGACAGCTTATGAATAAATTCATAATGAACACATTGGGTCTCTTTCAGATAACGACAGGCCGTATTTCTCAGAATATCTGTGTTCACTTTTATATCACATTTAAGAGGGCAGAGATAATTAAAAATTATTAAAAAAGAAATTAAAAAAGAATGCACACAATCCAACACACAATAGAACCAGTTGTACTGCTACATATTTCAAGACATGAGGGTGCAGTGACATACCCGATGGGTTGGACGATATTTTTCTCCTCAATCATCTTTAAAAAATGTATACTTAAAAACTGGACATCCACCAATCCTCCGGTGTTAATACAATGGAAAAGTCAAATGCTTTATTATATAAATGTTGAAAGTGCGTGGGCGACGGAAAGATAGGAAAATGGTGCAGTTTGGGGCCATGTAGCGGAGTGTGACACGGGCACTTGAGATGGGGGTGTGTATTACTGGGTCTGGGAAGGTTGATATAGTTGATGGAGATGGGGTGTGTATTACTGGGTCTAGGAAGGTTGATATAGTTGATGGAGATGGGTTGTGTATATTAGTGGGTCTGGGCAGGTTGATGTAGTTGATGGAGATGGGTTGTGTATATTAGTGGGTCTGGGCAGGTTGATGTAGTTGATGGAGATGGGGTGTGTATTAGTGGGTCTGGGCAGGTTGATGTAGTTGATGGAGATGGGGTGTATATTAGTGGGTCTGGGAAGGTTGATATAGTTGATGGAGATGGGTTGTGTATTAGTGGGTCTGGGCAGGTTGATGTAGTTGATGGAGATGGGGTTGTGTATTAGTGGGTCTGGGCAGGTTGATGTAGTTGATGGAGATGGGTTGTGTATTAGTGGGTCTGGGCAGGTTGATGTAGTTGATGGAGATGGGTTGTATATTAGTGGGTCTGGGCAGGTTGATGTAGTTGATGGAGATGGGGGTGTGTATTAGTGGGTCTGGGCAGGTTGATGTAGTTGATGGAGATGGGTTGTGTATTAGTGGGTCTGGGCAGGTTGATGTAGTTGATGGAGATGGGGTTGTGTATTAGTGGGTCTGGGCAGGTTGATGTAGTTGATGGAGATGGGTTGTGTATTAGTGGGTCTGGGCAGGTTGATGTAGTTGATGGAGATGGGTTGTGTATTAGTGGGTCTGGGCAGGTTGATGTAGTTGATGGAGATGGGGGTGTGTATTAGTGGGTCTGGGCAGGTTGATGTAGTTGATGGAGATGGGGTTGTGTATTAGTGGGTCTGGGCAGGTTGATATGTTTGATGGAGATGGGTTGTGTATTAGTGGGTCTGGGCAGGTTGATGTAGTTGATGTTTGTATGTGTTTATAAAAGATCATCCTTTCCTTAATGAAATACCTCACGAGCTGAGGACTTCACTTGAAGTACAGTTACAATACTGGTTTCATGACAGTGCCTTTTGTGCTGTTAAAATACCTGCAGGATATCAATAGTTTTGATTTTCACTTCATTGAGAGTTATATAAGTGGAGAACACACACACACACACACACACACACACACACACACACACACATACGAGGGAGAGAGCTGGTTAGTGATATAAGGTGTTGTCAAACCAAACAAGAACAAACGTCATAACACCAGCGCTTATTTCACTGGACCAAGATGCTACGCTGTCACTAAAGGGTGTGTGTACTGTCTGTAACTGCGATAAGTGTATGGACCCCGATGATACGCTGTCACTAAAGGGTGTGTGTACTGTCTGTAACTGGGATGTGTGTATGGACCCCGATGATAAGCTGTCACTAAAGGGTGTATGTACTGTCTGTAACTGAGATGTGTGTTTGGACCCCAATGATATGCTGTCACTAAAGGGTGTGTGTACTGTCTGTAACTGGGATGTGTGTATGGACCCCGATGATAAGCTGTCACTAAAGGGTGTGTGTACTGTCTGTAACTGGGATAAGTGTATGGACCCCAATGATAAGCTGTCACTAAAGGGTGTGTGTACTGTCTGTAACTGGGATGTGTGTATGGGCCCCAATGATAAGCTGTCACTAAAGGGTGTGTGTACTGTCTGTAACTGGGATGTGTGTATGGACCCCAATGATAAGCTGTCACTAAAGGGTGTGTGTACTGTCTGTAACTGGGATGTGTGTATGGACCCCAATGATAAGCTGTCACTAAAGGGTGTGTGTACTGTCTGTAACTGGGATGTGTGTATGGACCCCAATGATAAGCTGTCACTAAAGGGTGTGTGTACTGTCTGTAACTGGGATGTGTGTATGGACCCCAATGATATGCTGTCACTAAAGGGTGTGTGTACTGTCTGTAACTGGGATGTGTGTATGGACCCCAATGATATGCTGTCACTAAAGGGTGTGTGTACTGTCTGTAACTGGGATGTGTGTATGGACCCCAATGATATGCTGTCACTAAAGGGTGTGTGTACTGTCTGTAACTGGGATGTGTGTACGGGCCCCAATGATAAGCTGTCACTAAAGGGTGTGTGTACTGTCTGTAACTGGGATGTGTGTATGGACCCCAATGATATGCTGTCACTAAAGGGTGTGTGTACTGTCTGTAACTGGGATGTGTGTATGGACCCCAATGATAAGCTGTCACTAAAGGGTGTGTGTACTGTCTGTAACTGGGATGTGTGTATGGACCCCAATGATATGCTGTCACTAAAGGGTGTGTGTACTGTCTGTAACTGGGATGTGTGTATGGACCCCAATGATATGCTGTCACTAAAGGGTGTGTGTACTGTCTGTAACTGGGATGTGATGGTGTGTACAACTTAAAAGCTTCTCTATTTTGCAGTTTCAAAAACTCACATGGACCAAGACACTAACTGACTGACAGTCTGACAGACTGATTGACAGACAGACAGACAGACAGACAGACAGACAGACAGACAGACAGACAGACAGACAGACAGACAGACAGACAGACAGACAGACAGACAGACAGACAGACAGACAGACAGACAGACAGACAGACAGACAGACAGACAGACAGACAGACAGGTTTAGGGTTGAGGTTAGGGACTCACCGCTCTTCTCTGTTTTGTGGCTGTGTGGTTTGACCAGTTCCAGATCAGGCAGACATGGACACGGTCCTCCACACTTCAGAGCGATGTTCTTCCCTGACTTACACTCCTGGAACTCCAGCGTACACTACAAAACACATAGAGAATCATGGGTAGCGGAGTCTTTCTTCAGAGAGGCAGATGAGGCAGGCAAGACTCGCGTGAGGCACCATTGGACATTCAGCTCTGATGAACAGATGTAGTCATTAAGAAGTCATGTAAACACCCACGCATACGCATACACACACACTCACACAGATGCTGCTGGTTCTCTTCGCCTTGTGTATTAGAGAGAAGCAATTTCAAGGACAGCCCCCAATACAACTGCAGACAACAGATTACAGTAATCAGGTAATGAACAAATTAAAGTCGTTTTTAAACGCAAAATAACAAACCTCAAATGGATTTGAAAGATGGTTTCTTGTCAAACCAAAGAATAATCACATTTTAAGTCAAATTTGAATAGAATTTGCCTCTGAGGGCCTGGAGAGATGCATGTGTCTCACACTGTCACGTTCTGACCCTAGTTCTTGTGTTATTTCTTTGTTTTAGTTGGTCAGGACGTGAGTTGGGTGGGTATTCTATGTTTTGTGTTTCTAGGTTGGGTTTCTTGTTTGGCCTGATATGGTTCTCAATCAGAGGCAGGTGTTAGTCATTGTCTCTGATTGGGAACCATATTTAGGTAACCTGTTTTCTGTTGGGGATTGTGGGTGGTTATTTTCAGTCTTTGTATGTCTGCACCAGATAGAATTGTTTTGGTTGTCACTTTGTTGTTTTGTGTTTTTGAATTGTTCAGTTTTCCATTAAAAAGATGAACAGTAACCACGCTGCGCTTTGGTCCTCTCTATCTCCAGACGACAACCGTTACAGACACACACACACACACATACACACACACCATTGAACGTGTCAATGCGTAATTTAATTTAGCATTTTTTATCGTTCAACCAAGTATGTTTATAACAATAAGACGCCTGAACGTCTGATTCAGTTCCACACGTTGTGTTAATGGAATTCACTCCACAATATAACAGCCACTGTACTGACAGGACCCACTGTACTGACAGGACCCACTGTACTGACAGGACCCACTGTTCTGACAGGACCCACTGTTCTGACAGGACCCACTGTACTGACAGGACCCACTGTACTGACAGGACCCACTGTTCTGACAGGACCCACTGTACTGACAGGACCCACTGTACTGACAGGACCGACTGTACTGACAGGACCCACTGCACTGACAGAACCCACTGTACTGACAGGACCCACTGTTCTGACAGGACCCACTGCACTGACAGGACCCACTGCACTGACAGGACCCACTGCACTGACAGGACCCACTGTACTGACAGGACCCACTGTTCTGACAGGACCCACTGTACTGACAGGACCCACTGTTCTGACAGGACCCACTGTTCTGACAGGACCCACTGTACTGACAGGACCCACTGTACTGACAGGACCCACTGTACTGACTGGACCCACTGCACTGACAGGACCGACTGCACTGACAGGACCCACTGTACTGACAGGACCCACTGTACTGACTGGACCCACTGCACTGAATGGACCCACTGCACTGACTGGACCCACTGCACTGACAGGACCCACTGTACTGACAGGACCCACTGTTCTGACAGGACCCACTGTACTGACAGGACCCACTGTACTGTCAGGACCCACTGTACTGACAGGACCCACTGTACTGACAGGACCCACTGTACTGTTTACCCACTGTACTGACAGGACCCACTGTACTGACAGGACCCACTGTACTGTTTACCCTCTGTACTGACAGGACCCACTGTACTGACAGGACCCACTGTACTGACAGGACCCACTGCACTGACAGGACCCACTGTACTGACAGGACCCACTGTACTGACAGGACAAACTGTACTGACAGGACCCACTGTACTGTTTACCCTCTGTACTGACAGGACCCACTGTACTGTTTACCCTCTGTACTGACAGGACCCACTGTACTGACAGGACCCACTGTACTGACTGGACCCACTGCACTGAATGGACCCACTGCCTACTGACTGGACCCACTGTACTGACAGGACCCACTGTTCTGACAGGACCCACTGTACTGACTGGACTCACTGCACTGAATGGACCCACTGCACTGACTGGACCCACTGCACTGACAGGACCCACTGTACTGACAGGACCCACTGTTCTGACAGGACCCACTGTACTGACAGGACCCACTGTACTGACAGGACCCACTGTACTGTTTACCCTCTGTACTGACAGGACCCACTGTACTGACAGGACCCACTGTACTGACAGGACCCACTGCACTGACAGGACCCACTGTACTGACAGGACCCACTGTACTGACAGGACCCACTGTACTGACAGGACCCACTGTACTGTTTACCCTCTGTACTGACAGGACCCACTGTACTGACAGGACCCACTGTACTGTTTACCCTCTGTACTGACAGGACCCACTGTACTGACAGGACCCACTGTACTGACAGGACCCACTCTACTGTTTACCCTCTGTACTGACAGGACCCACTGTACTGACAGGACCCACTGTACTGACAGGACCCACTGTACTGACAGGACCCACTGTACTGTTTACCCTCTGTACTGACAGGACCCACTGCACTGACAGGACCCACTGTACTGACAGGACCCACTGACTGACAGGACCCACAGGACACACTGTACTGACAGGACCCACTGCTCTGACAGGACCCACTGTACTGACAGGACCCACTGTACTGACAGGACCCACTGTACTGACAGGACCCACTGCTCTGACAGGACCCACTGTACTGACAGGACCCACTGTACTGACTGGACCCACTGCACTGAATGGACCCACTGCACTGACTGGACCCACTGCACTGAATGGACCCACAGCACTGACTGGACCCACTGCACTGACAGGACCCACTGTACTGACAGGACCCACTGTTCTGACAGGACCCACTGTACTGACAGGACCCGACCCACTGTACTGACAGGACCCACTGCACTGACAGGACCAACTGTACTGACAGGACCCACTGCTCTGACAGGACCCACTGTACTGACAGGACCCACTGTACTGACAGGACCCACTGTTCTGTTTAATAATAATTAGGTTGGTGCTTATATTTGTCATATGTAACACATGTACAAGTGTGTACAATATGTATTTTTTGCATATCCCAACTCCCCCTGAGACAACCTCAGAGAGTGGGGTCACTGACCAGGGTCTGCCATTAACAACAGTGACCCAGGAGCAATTAGGGTTAAGTGCCTTGCTCAAGAGCACAGAGGGAGTTTACACATAGTCGGCTAGTTGGCTCAGGGATTCGAACTAGCAATCATTCGGTTACAAACTCAACGTTCTTAATCCATAGGCTACCTGCCGCCTGTCTACCATCTGTCAAGGTGGGGATTATAATGCCTGCATATAAACACAACACATTAACCACAGTGCCTATTGGGCCTACATTAATTAGGTCAAAAAGTTACTGACCTTTCAACTCTTTCATGTTAGGATATTACATAAGCTGGACAGCGTGAACATGTAGCAACATTGTGTGAATGTTTCTCATTCTTGGTGTCTTTACATATTTAGACATAAACCATTTATTTTCTTATATTTCTGCCATTGTGCACGGCACCATAGACTACGTACTGCATTAAACATTTAGATAGCATTTGCATACTGCTTTGTAAGAAACCTGGTCCCAATTGTATGCATATCTGGGACAGGCTCTGTAATGGCTTTGTTTCTGTCTCTTTATGCATTATTATTGAAATGTAAATAATAAATAGCCCTTATTTTTTCCTCCACATTGTTTGCTCAATCCTGTCACAACCTTGACAGAGGGTAAACAGTACAGTGGGTCCTGTCAGTACAGTGGGTCCTGTCAGTACAGTGGGTCCTGTCAGTACAGTGGGTCCTGTCAGTACAGTGGGTCCAGTCAGTGCAGTGGGTCCAGTCAGTGCAGTGGGTCCAGTCAGTACAGAGGGTAAACAGTGCAGTGGGTCCTGTCAGTACAGTGGGTCCTGTCAGTACAGTGGGTCCTGTCAGTACAGTGGGTCCTGTCAGTACAGTGGGTCCAGTCAGTGCAGTGGGTCCATTCAGTGCAGTGGGTCCAGTCAGTACAGTGGGTCCTGTCAGAACAGTGGGTCCTGTCAGTACAGTGGGTCCTGTCAGTGCAGTGGGTCCAGTCAGTGCAGTGGGTCCATTCAGTGCAGTGGGTCCAGTCAGTACAGTGGGTCCTGTCAGTACAGTGGGTCCTGTCAGTGCAGTGGGTCCTGTCAGTACAGAGGGCCTGTCAGTACAGAGGGTCCTGTCAGTGCAGTGGGTCCTGTCAGTACAGAGGGTAAACAGTACAGTGGGTCCTGTCAGTGCAGTGGGTCCTGTCAGTACAGTGGGTCCTGTCAGAACAGTGGGTCCTGTCAGTACAGTGGGTCCTGTCAGTGCAGTGGGTCCTGTCAGTACAGAGGGTAAACAGTACAGTGGGTCCTGTCAGTACAGTGGTTCCTGTCAGTACAGTGGGTCCTGTCAGTACAGAGGGTCCTGTCAGTACAGTGGGTCCTGTCAGAACAGTGGGTCCTGTCAGTACAGTGGGTCCTGTCAGTGCAGTGGGTCCTGTCAGTACAGAGGGTAAACAGTACAGTGGGTCCTGTCAGTACAGAGGGTCCTGTCAGTACAGAGGGTCCTGTCAGTACAGAGGGTCCTGTCAGTACAGTGGGTCCTGTCAGTACAGTGGGTCCTGTCAGTACAGTGGGTCCTGTCAGTACAGAGGGTAAACAGTACAGTGGGTCCTGTCAGTACAGTGGGTCCTGTCAGTACAGTGGGTCCTGTCAGTACAGAGGGTCCTGTCAGTACAGAGGGTAAACAGTACAGTGGGTCCTGTCAGTACAGTGGGTCCTATCAGTACAGTGGGTCCTGTCAGTACAGAGGGTCCTGTCAGTACAGAGGGTAAACAGTACAGTGGGTCCTGTCAGTACAGTGGGTCCTGTCAGTACAGTGGGTCCTGTCAGTACAAAGGGTAAACAGTACAGTGGGTCCTGTCAGTACAGTGGGTCCTGTCAGTACAGAGGGTAAACAGTACAGTGGGTCCTGTCAGTACAGAGGGCAAACAGTACAGTGGGTCCTGTCAGTACAGAGGGTAAACAGTACAGTGAGTCCTGTCAGTACAGAGGGTAAACAGTACAGTGGGTCCTGTCAGTACAGTGGGTCCTGTCAGTACAGAGGGTAAACAGTACAGTGGGTCCTGTCAGTACAGAGGGTCCTGTCAGTACAGAGGGTCCTGTCAGTACAGTGGGTCCTGTCAGAACAGTGGGTCCTGTCAGTACAGTGGGTCCTGTCAGTGCAGTGGGTCCTGTCAGTACAGAGGGTAAACAGTACAGTGGGTCCTGTCAGTACAGAGGGTCCTGTCAGTACAGAGGGTCCTGTCAGTACAGTGGGTCCTGTCAGTACAGTGGGTCCTGTCAGTACAGTGGGTCCTGTCAGTACAGAGGGTCCTGTCAGTACAGTGGGTCCTGTCAGTACAGAGGGTCCTGTCAGTACAGAGGGTAAACAGTACAGTGGGTCCTGTCAGTACAGTGGGTCCTGTCAGTACAGTGGGTCCTGTCAGTACAGTGGGTCCTGTCAGTACAGAGGGTAAACAGTACAGTGGGTCCTGTCAGTACAGAGGGTAAACAGTACAGTGGGTCCTGTCAGTACAGAGGGTAAACAGTACAGTGGGTCCTGTCAGTACAGAGGGTAAACAGTACAGTGGGTCCTGTCAGTACAGTGGGTCCTGTCAGTACAGAGGGTAAACAGTACAGTGGGTCCTGTCAGTACAGAGGGTAAACAGTACAGTGGGTCCTGTCAGTACAGAGGGTAAACAGTACAGTGGGTCCTGTCAGTACAGTGGGTCCTGTCAGTACAGAGGGTCCTGTCAGTACAGAGGGTCCTGTCAGTACAGTGGGTCCTGTCAGAACAGTGGGTCCTGTCAGTACAGTGGGTCCTGTCAGTGCAGTGGGTCCTGTCAGTACAGAGGGTAAACAGTACAGTGGGTCCTGTCAGTACAGAGGGTCCTGTCAGTACAGAGGGTCCATTCAGTACAAAGGGTCCTGTCAGTACAGTGGGTCCTGTCAGTACAGTGGGTCCTGTCAGTACAGTGGGTCCTGTCAGTACAGAGGGTAAACAGTACAGTGGGTCCTGTCAGTACAGTGGGTCCTGTCAGTACAGAGGGTCCTGTCAGTACAGTGGGTCCTGTCAGTACAGAGGGTCCTGTCAGTACAGAGGGTAAACAGTACAGTGGGTCCTGTCAGTACAGTGGGTCCTGTCAGTACAGTGGGTCCTGTCAGTACAGAGGGTCCTGTCAGTACAGAGGGTAAACAGTACAGTGGGTCCTGTCAGTACAGTGGGTCCTGTCAGTACAGTGGGTCCTGTCAGTACAAAGGGTAAACAGTACGGTGGGTCCTGTCAGTACAGTGGGTCCTGTCAGTACAGAGGGTAAACAGTACAGTGGGTCCTGTCAGTACAGAGGGTAAACAGTACAGTGGGTCCTGTCAGTACAGAGGCTAAACAGTACAGTGAGTCCTGTCAGTACAGAGGGTAAACAGTACAGTGGGTCCTGTCAGTACAGTGGGTCCTGTCAGTACAGAGGGTAAACAGTACAGTGGGTCCTGTCAGTACAGAGGATCCTGTCAGTACAGAGGGTCCTGTCAGTACAGTGGGTCCTGTCAGAAGAGTGGGTCCTGTCAGTACAGTGGGTCCTGTCAGTGCAGTGGGTCCTGTCAGTGCAGTGGGTCCTGTCAGTACAGAGGGTAAACAGTGCAGTGGGTCCTGTCAGTACAGTGGGTCCTGTCAGTACAGTGGGTCCTGTCAGTACAGTGGGTCCTGTCAGTACAAAGGGTAAACAGTACAGTGGGTCCTGTCAGTACAGTGGGTCCTGTCAGTACAGAGGGTAAACAGTACAGTGGGTCCTGTCAGTACAGAGGGCAAACAGTACAGTGGGTCCTGTCAGTACAGAGGGTAAACAGTACAGTGAGTCCTGTCAGTACAGAGGGTAAACAGTACAGTGGGTCCTGTCAGTACAGTGGGTCCTGTCAGTACAGAGGGTAAACAGTACAGTGGGTCCTGTCAGTACAGAGGGTCCTGTCAGTACAGAGGGTCCTGTCAGTACAGTGGGTCCTGTCAGAACAGTGGGTCCTGTCAGTACAGTGGGTCCTGTCAGTGCAGTGGGTCCTGTCAGTACAGAGGGTAAACAGTACAGTGGGTCCTGTCAGTACAGAGGGTCCTGTCAGTACAGAGGGTCCTGTCAGTACAGAGGGTCCTGTCAGTACAGTGGGTCCTGTCAGTACAGTGGGTCCTGTCAGTACAGTGGGTCCTGTCAGTACAGAGGGTCCTGTCAGTACAGTGGGTCCTGTCAGTACAGAGGGTCCTGTCAGTACAGAGGGTAAACAGTACAGTGGGTCCTGTCAGTACAGTGGGTCCTGTCAGTACAGTGGGTCCTGTCAGTACAGTGGGTCCTGTCAGTACAGAGGGTAAACAGTACAGTGGGTCCTGTCAGTACAGTGGGTCCTGTCAGTACAGAGGGTAAACAGTACAGTGGGTCCTGTCAGTACAGAGGTTAAACAGTACAGTGGGTCCTGTCAGTACAGAGGGTAAACAGTACAGTGGGTCCTGTCAGTACAGTGGGTCCTGTCAGTACAGAGGGTAAACAGTACAGTGGGTCCTGTCAGTACAGAGGGTAAACAGTACAGTGGGTCCTGTCAGTACAGAGGGTAAACAGTACAGTGGGTCCTGTCAGTACAGTGGGTCCTGTCAGTACAGAGGGTCCTGTCAGTACAGAGGGTCCTGTCAGTACAGTGGGTCCTGTCAGAACAGTGGGTCCTGTCAGTACAGTGGGTCCTGTCAGTGCAGTGGGTCCTGTCAGTACAGAGGGTAAACAGTACAGTGGGTCCTGTCAGTACAGAGGGTCCTGTCAGTACAGAGGGTCCATTCAGTACAAAGGGTCCTGTCAGTACAGTGGGTCCTGTCAGTACAGTGGGTCCTGTCAGTACAGTGGGTCCTGTCAGTACAGAGGGTAAACAGTACAGTGGGTCCTGTCAGTACAGTGGGTCCTGTCAGTACAGAGGGTCCTGTCAGTACAGTGGGTCCTGTCAGTACAGAGGGTCCTGTCAGTACAGAGGGTAAACAGTACAGTGGGTCCTGTCAGTACAGTGGGTCCTGTCAGTACAGTGGGTCCTGTCAGTACAGAGGGTCCTGTCAGTACAGAGGGTAAACAGTACAGTGGGTCCTGTCAGTACAGTGGGTCCTGTCAGTACAGTGGGTCCTGTCAGTACAAAGGGTAAACAGTACGGTGGGTCCTGTCAGTACAGTGGGTCCTGTCAGTACAGAGGGTAAACAGTACAGTGGGTCCTGTCAGTACAGAGGGTAAACAGTACAGTGGGTCCTGTCAGTACAGAGGCTAAACAGTACAGTGAGTCCTGTCAGTACAGAGGGTAAACAGTACAGTGGGTCCTGTCAGTACAGTGGGTCCTGTCAGTACAGAGGGTAAACAGTACAGTGGGTCCTGTCAGTACAGAGGATCCTGTCAGTACAGAGGGTCCTGTCAGTACAGTGGGTCCTGTCAGAACAGTGGGTCCTGTCAGTACAGTGGGTCCTGTCAGTGCAGTGGGTCCTGTCAGTGCAGTGGGTCCTGTCAGTACAGAGGGTAAACAGTGCAGTGGGTCCTGTCAGTACAGTGGGTCCTGTCAGTACAGTGGGTCCTGTCAGTACAGTGGGTCCTGTCAGTACAGTGGGTCCAGTCAGTGCAGTGGGTCCAGTCAGTGCAGTGGGTCCAGTCAGTACAGAGGGTAAACAGTGCAGTGGGTCCTGTCAGTACAGTGGGTCCTGTCAGTACAGTGGGTCCTGTCAGTACAGTGGGTCCTGTCAGTACAGTGGGTCCAGTCAGTGCAGTGGGTCCATTCAGTGCAGTGGGTCCAGTCAGTACAGTGGGTCCTGTCAGAACAGTGGGTCCTGTCAGTACAGTGGGTCCTGTCAGTGCAGTGGGTCCAGTCAGTGCAGTGGGTCCATTCAGTGCAGTGGGTCCAGTCAGTACAGTGGGTCCTGTCAGTACAGTGGGTCCTGTCAGTGCAGTGGGTCCTGTCAGTACAGAGGGCCTGTCAGTACAGAGGGTCCTGTCAGTGCAGTGGGTCCTGTCAGTACAGAGGGTAAACAGTACAGTGGGTCCTGTCAGTGCAGTGGGTCCTGTCAGTACAGTGGGTCCTGTCAGAACAGTGGGTCCTGTCAGTACAGTGGGTCCTGTCAGTGCAGTGGGTCCTGTCAGTACAGAGGGTAAACAGTACAGTGGGTCCTGTCAGTACAGAGGGTAAACAGTACAGTGGGTCCTGTCAGTACAGTGGGTCCTGTCAGTACAGAGGGTCCTGTCAGTACAGAGGGTCCTGTCAGTACAGTGGGTCCTGTCAGAACAGTGGGTCCTGTCAGTACAGTGGGTCCTGTCAGTGCAGTGGGTCCTGTCAGTACAGAGGGTAAACAGTACAGTGGGTCCTGTCAGTACAGAGGGTCCTGTCAGTACAGAGGGTCCTGTCAGTACAGTGGGTCCTGTCAGTACAGTGGGTCCTGTCAGTACAGTGGGTCCTGTCAGTACAGAGGGTAAACAGTACAGTGGGTCCTTTCAGTACAGAGGGTCCTGTCAGTACAGTGGGTCCTGTCAGTACAGAGGGTCCTGTCAGTACAGAGGGTAAACAGTACAGTGGGTCCTGTCAGTACAGTGGGTCCTATCAGTACAGTGGGTCCTGTCAGTACAGAGGGTCCTGTCAGTACAGAGGGTAAACAGTACAGTGGGTCCTGTCAGTACAGTGGGTCCTGTCAGTACAGTGGGTCCTGTCAGTACAAAGGGTAAACAGTACAGTGGGTCCTGTCAGTACAGTGGGTCCTGTCAGTACAGAGGGTAAACAGTACAGTGGGTCCTGTCAGTACAGAGGGCAAACAGTACAGTGGGTCCTGTCAGTACAGAGGGTAAACAGTACAGTGAGTCCTGTCAGTACAGAGGGTAAACAGTACAGTGGGTCCTGTCAGTACAGTGGGTCCTGTCAGTACAGAGGGTAAACAGTACAGTGGGTCCTGTCAGTACAGAGGGTCCTGTCAGTACAGAGGGTCCTGTCAGTACAGTGGGTCCTGTCAGAACAGTGGGTCCTGTCAGTACAGTGGGTCCTGTCAGTGCAGTGGGTCCTGTCAGTACAGAGGGTAAACAGTACAGTGGGTCCTGTCAGTACAGAGGGTCCTGTCAGTACAGAGGGTCCTGTCAGTACAGAGGGTCCTGTCAGTACAGTGGGTCCTGTCAGTACAGTGGGTCCTGTCAGTACAGTGGGTCCTGTCAGTACAGAGGGTCCTGTCAGTACAGTGGGTCCTGTCAGTACAGAGGGTCCTGTCAGTACAGAGGGTAAACAGTACAGTGGGTCCTGTCAGTACAGTGGGTCCTGTCAGTACAGTGGGTCCTGTCAGTACAGTGGGTCCTGTCAGTACAGAGGGTAAACAGTACAGTGGGTCCTGTCAGTACAGTGGGTCCTGTCAGTACAGAGGGTAAACAGTACAGTGGGTCCTGTCAGTACAGAGGGTAAACAGTACAGTGGATCCTGTCAGTACAGAGGGTAAACAGTACAGTGGGTCCTGTCAGTACAGTGGGTCCTGTCAGTACAGAGGGTAAACAGTACAGTGGGTCCTGTCAGTACAGAGGGTAAACAGTACAGTGGGTCCTGTCAGTACAGAGGGTAAACAGTACAGTGGGTCCTGTCAGTACAGTGGGTCCTGTCAGTACAGAGGGTCCTGTCAGTACAGAGGGTCCTGTCAGTACAGTGGGTCCTGTCAGAACAGTGGGTCCTGTCAGTACAGTGGGTCCTGTCAGTGCAGTGGGTCCTGTCAGTACAGAGGGTAAACAGTACAGTGGGTCCTGTCAGTACAGAGGGTCCTGTCAGTACAGAGGGTCCATTCAGTACAAAGGGTCCTGTCAGTACAGTGGGTCCTGTCAGTACAGTGGGTCCTGTCAGTACAGTGGGTCCTGTCAGTACAGAGGGTAAACAGTACAGTGGGTCCTGTCAGTACAGTGGGTCCTGTCAGTACAGAGGGTCCTGTCAGTACAGTGGGTCCTGTCAGTACAGAGGGTCCTGTCAGTACAGAGGGTAAACAGTACAGTGGGTCCTGTCAGTACAGTGGGTCCTGTCAGTACAGTGGGTCCTGTCAGTACAGAGGGTCCTGTCAGTACAGAGGGTAAACAGTACAGTGGGTCCTGTCAGTACAGTGGGTCCTGTCAGTACAGTGGGTCCTGTCAGTACAAAGGGTAAACAGTACGGTGGGTCCTGTCAGTACAGTGGGTCCTGTCAGTACAGAGGGTAAACAGTACAGTGGGTCCTGTCAGTACAGAGGGTAAACAGTACAGTGGGTCCTGTCAGTACAGAGGCTAAACAGTACAGTGAGTCCTGTCAGTACAGAGGGTAAACAGTACAGTGGGTCCTGTCAGTACAGTGGGTCCTGTCAGTACAGAGGGTAAACAGTACAGTGGGTCCTGTCAGTACAGAGGATCCTGTCAGTACAGAGGGTCCTGTCAGTACAGTGGGTCCTGTCAGAACAGTGGGTCCTGTCAGTACAGTGGGTCCTGTCAGTGCAGTGGGTCCTGTCAGTACAGAGGGTAAACAGTACAGTGGGTCCTGTCAGTACAGAGGGTCCTGTCAGTACAGAGGGTCCTGTCAGTACAGTGGGTCCTGTCAGTACAGTGGGTCCTGTCAGTACAGTGGGTCCTATCAGTACAGAGGGTAAACAGTACAGTGGGTCCTGTCAGTACAGTGGGTCCTGTCAGTACAGTGGGTCCTGTCAGTACAGTGGGTCCTGTCAGTACAGAGGGTAAACAGTACAGTGGGTCCTGTCAGTACAGTGGGTCCTGTCAGTACAGAGGGTAAACAGTACAGTGGGTCCTGTCAGTACAGAGGGTCCTGTCAGTACAGAGGGTCCTGTCAGTACAGTGGGTCCTGTCAGAACAGTGGGTCCTGTCAGTACAGTGGGTCCTGTCAGTGCAGTGGGTCCTGTCAGTACAGAGGGTAAACAGTACAGTGGGTCCTGTCAGTACAGAGGGTCCTGTCAGTACAGAGGGTCCATTCAGTACAAAGGGTCCTGTCAGTACAGTGGGTCCTGTCAGTACAGTGGGTCCTGTCAGTACAGTGGGTCCTGTCAGTACAGAGGGTAAACAGTACAGTGGGTCCTGTCAGTACAGTGGGTCCTGTCAGTACAGAGGGTCCTGTCAGTACAGTGGGTCCTGTCAGTACAGAGGGTCCTGTAAGTACAGAGGGTAAACAGTACAGTGGGTCCTGTCAGTACAGTGGGTCCTGTCAGTACAGTGGGTCCTGTCAGTACAGAGGGTCCTGTCAGTACAGAGGGTAAACAGTACAGTGGGTCCTGTCAGTACAGTGGGTCCTGTCAGTACAGTGGGTCCTGTCAGTACAGAGGGTAAACAGTACAGTGGGTCCTGTCAGTACAGTGGGTCCTGTCAGTACAGAGGGTAAACAGTACAGTGGGTCCTGTCAGTACAGAGGGTCCTGTCAGTACAGAGGGTCCTGTCAGTACAGTGGGTCCTGTCAGAACAGTGGGTCCTGTCAGTACAGTGGGTCCTGTCAGTGCAGTGGGTCCTGTCAGTACAGAGGGTAAACAGTACAGTGGGTCCTGTCAGTACAGAGGGTCCTGTCAGTACAGAGGGTCCATTCAGTACAAAGGGTCCTGTCAGTACAGTGGGTCCTGTCAGTACAGTGGGTCCTGTCAGTACAGTGGGTCCTGTCAGTACAGAGGGTAAACAGTACAGTGGGTCCTGTCAGTACAGTGGGTCCTGTCAGTACAGAGGGTCCTGTCAGTACAGTGGGTCCTGTCAGTACAGAGGGTCCTGTCAGTACAGAGGGTAAACAGTACAGTGGGTCCTGTCAGTACAGTGGGTCCTGTCAGTACAGTGGGTCCTGTCAGTACAGAGGGTCCTGTCAGTACAGAGGGTAAACAGTACAGTGGGTCCTGTCAGTACAGTGGGTCCTGTCAGTACAGTGGGTCCTGTCAGTACAGAGGGTAAACAGTACAGTGGGTCCTGTCAGTACAGTGGGTCCTGTCAGTACAGAGGGTAAACAGTACAGTGGGTCCTGTCAGTACAGAGGGTAAACAGTACAGTGGGTCCTGTCAGTACAGAGGGTAAACAGTACAGTGAGTCCTGTCAGTACAGAGGGTAAACAGTACAGTGGGTCCTGTCAGTACAGTGGGTCCTGTCAGTACAGAGGGTAAACAGTACAGTGGGTCCTGTCAGTACAGAGGATCCTGTCAGTACAGAGGGTCCTGTCAGTACAGTGGGTCCTGTCAGAACAGTGGGTCCTGTCAGTACAGTGGGTCCTGTCAGTGCAGTGGGTCCTGTCAGTACAGAGGGTAAACAGTACAGTGGGTCCTGTCAGTACAGAGGGTCCTGTCAGGGTACAGAGGGTCCTGTCAGTACAGTGGGTCCTGTCAGTACAGTGGGTCCTGTCAGTACAGTGGGTCCTGTCAGTACAGAGGGTAAACAGTACAGTGGGTCCTGTCAGTACAGTGGGTCCTGTCAGTACAGTGGGTCCTGTCAGTACAGTGGGTCCTGTCAGTACAGAGGGTAAACAGTACAGTGGGTCCTGTCAGTACAGTGGGTCCTGTCAGTACAGAGGGTCCTGTACAGTGGGTCCTGTCAGTACAGAGGGTAAACAGTACAGTGGGTCCTGTCAGTACAGAGGGTAAACAGTACAGTGGGTCCTGTCAGTACAGAGGGTAAACAGTACAGTGGGTCCTGTCAGTACAGTGGGTCCTGTCAGTACAGAGGGTAAACAGTACAGTGGGTCCTGTCAGTACAGAGGGTAAACAGTACAGTGGGTCCTGTCAGTACAGAGGGTAAACAGTACAGTGGGTCCTGTCAGTACAGTGGGTCCTGTCAGTACAGTGGGTCCTGTCAGTACAGAGGGTCCTGTCAGTACAGTGGGTCCTGTCAGTACAGTGGGTCCTGTCAGTACAGAGGGTCCTGTCAGTACAGTGGGTCCTGTCAGTACAGTGGGTCCTGTCAGTACAGTGGGTCCTGTCAGTACAGAGGGTCCTGTCAGTACAGTGGGTCCTGTCAGTACAGTGGGTCCTGTCAGTACAGTGGGTCCTATCAGTACAGAGGGTAAACAGTACAGTGGGTCCTGTCAGTACAGTGGGTAAACAGTACAGTGGGTCCTGTCAGTACAGTGGGTCCTGTCAGTACAGAGGGTAAACAGTACAGTGGGTCCTGTCAGTACAGTGGGTCCTGTCAGTACAGAGGGTAAACAGTACAGTGGGTCCTGTCAGTACAGAGGGTAAACAGTACAGTGGGTCCTGTCAGTACAGAGGGTAAACAGTACAGTGGGTCCTGTCAGTACAGAGGGTAAACAGTACAGTGGGTCCTGTCAGTACAGTGGGTCCTGTCAGTACAGAGGGTAAACAGTACAGTGGGTCCTGTCAGTACAGAGGGTAAACAGTACAGTGGGTCCTGTCAGTACAGAGGGTAAACAGTACAATGGGTCCTGTCAGTACAGTGGGTCCTGTCAGTACAGAGGGTAAACAGTACAGTGAGTCCTGTCAGTACAGTGGGTCCTGTCAGTACAGAGGGTAAACAGTACAGTGGGTCCTGTCAGTACAGTGGGTCCTGTCAGTACAGTGGGTCCTGTCAGTACAGAGGGTAAACAGTACCATGGGTCCTGTCAGTACAGAGGGTAAACAGTACAGTGGGTCCTGTCAGTACAGTGGCTGTTATATTGTGGAGGGAATTCCATTAACACAACGTGTGGAACTGAATCAATCAGACGTTCAGGCGTCTTATTGTTATAAACATACTTGGTTGAGTGGTATATAAGTCACACCTTCAAGTTCAAAATATACACACTACCGTTCAAAGGGTTGGGGTCACTTACAAATGCTGATGCTCCAGATACTCAACTAGTCTAAAGGCCAGTTTTATTGGTGCTTTAATCAGGACAACAGTTTTCACCTGGGCTAACATAATTGCAAAAG
Organism: Oncorhynchus tshawytscha; assembly: GCF_018296145.1. Taxonomy (NCBI): domain Eukaryota; kingdom Metazoa; phylum Chordata; class Actinopteri; order Salmoniformes; family Salmonidae; genus Oncorhynchus; species Oncorhynchus tshawytscha. The sequence goes on along the minus strand of NC_056436.1, from coordinate 62,890,376 downwards.
GGTTTTCTAATGATCAATTAGCTTTTTAAAATGATAAACTTGGATTAATTAACACAATGTGCCATTGGAACACAGGAGTGATGGTTGCTGATAATGGGCCTCTGTACACCTATGTAGATATTCCATTAAAAATCAGCTGTTTCCAGTAACAATAGTCATTTACAACATTAACAATGTCTACACTGTATTTCTGATCAATTTTATGTTGTTTTAACGGACAAAAATTTTTGCTTTTCTTTCAAAAACAAGGACATTTCTAAGTGGCCCCATACTTTTGAAAGGTAGTGTATCTATATAAAAACACCACGTTCACACGTACAATATTAATTTATTGCATTTATCCTCCGTCATAACACACATGTACAAATGCAACACACACACAACCACACACAACCACACACACTGACTCTCTCCACTCTCTTACTGACACTTTCAATTTCACACATTCCAATTTAAATCCATCACTTTCTCCCTGACAGTTCTTAGATAGCAGCACTAATGTCGCTTAATCCAATTTGTTGACAAAGGTACGCCGCTCTCCCCTTCTATACATATTGAATTACCTGTCGAGAGGGAGGAAAGGAAACTGATGAAATATTCCCCAGCCAATTCAATTGACTGCTATTTCCAGGCTAGTGAAACACTGGTGGTGTCAGCACCAATAATCTCTGTCTGTGGATGGCTTTGATATGTTTTTAATTATGTACAAATATAGGAAAGAAACTAGAGGCAAAAGTAGAGGGGCAAGTACAGAGAACAGAAGCGGGAGAAGGAAGGAAGGAAGGAAGGAAGGAAGGAAGGAAGGAAGGAAGGAAGGAAGGAAGGAAGGAAGGAAGGAAGGAAGGAAGGAAGGAAGGAAGGAAGGAAGGAAGGAAGGAAGGAAGGAAGGAAGGAAGGAAGGAGAGACAGGAAGACAGGGGAAGACTATAATGATAGGGAGAAACACTATAATGATAGGGATAAACAGAGGAAGACAATAATGATAGGGAGAAACAGAGGAAGACTATAATGATAGGGATAAACAGAGGAAGACAATAATGATAGGGAGAAACAGAGGAAGACTATAATGATAGGGAGAAACAGAGGAAGACAATAATGATAGGGATAAACAGAGGAACACTATAATGATAGGGAGAAACAGAGGAAGACTATAATGATAGGGAGAAACAGAGGAAGACTATAATGATAGGGAGAAACAGAGGAAGACTATAATGATAGGGAGAAACAGAGGAAGACTATAATGATAGGGAGAAACAGAGGAAGACTATAATGATAGGGAGAAACAGAGGAACACTATAATGATAGGGAGAAACAGAGGAAGACTATAATGATAGGGAGAAACAGAGGAAGACTATAATGATAGGGAGAAACAGAGGAAGACTATAATGATAGGGAGAAACAGAGGAAGACTATAATGATAGGGAGAAACAGAGGAAGACTATAATGATAGGGAGAAACAGAGGAAGACTATAATGATAGGGGGAGAAACTATAATGATAGGGAGAAACAGAGGAACACTATAATGATAGGGAGAAACAGAGGAAGACTATAATGATAGGGAGAAACAGAGGAAGACTATAATGATAGGGAGAAACAGAGGAAGACTATAATGATAGGGAGAAACAGAGGAACACTATAATGATAGGGAGAAACAGAGGAACACTATAATGATAGGGAGAAACAGAGGAAGACTATAATGATAGGGAGAAACAGAGGAAGACTATAATGATAGGGAGAAACAGAGGAAGAGAAAAAGAGAGTGAGTCCATTATTGTTCCACAGTGAGTTGAGGGGGCTGAGCGGTTCAGACTGAAACGCTACTCATTCTGAGAGTTTTGAGAGAAAGAGGGGGATGAGCAGAAAGAGAGAGAGAGACACAGAGAGAGAGAGAGCGAGAGAGAGAGAGAGAGAGAGGAGAGTTTAGAAAGAGAGTTTGGAGAGAAGTGGAATGAGCCAGAAGAGAGGAGCAATGTAATGGGCTTTACTCTGCAGGCTACAGTCTCTCTAGAGATAAAAGCATCATTCTGATAATAGGATCTGGAGTGTGTGTGTGTGTTATGTGTGTGTGTGTGCGTGTGTATGTATGTGTATACACGTATGCATGTGAGAATCCAACATCGTTCCACACACTCTATAAGAGCACCACACTATAAGGGGTGGATTCTTAGCCCAGGCGTAACCACTATATTGGTCTCAGTAAGGACGACATCACTCTACCAGCTGAGGCCACACATTTATCCAGACCAGTCAGAGGGAGCCAGAGGGCGCAGGGGAAGGAGAGAAGAGAGGAGAGCGGGACACCCCTGCCACCCATTTGCTCCTCTCCTCCTTCTCTCTCTGATGGAGAGTGACAGCCCAATCCCCCTCTCTACTTCTGGAGTGGACCAGGCAAAGGGGAGTGGGGGGGGGATGTGTGTGTGTGTGTGTGTGTGTGTGTGTGTGTGTGTGTGTGTGTGTGTGTGTGTGTGTGTGTGTGTGTGTGTGTGTGTGTGTGTGTGTGTGTGTGTGTGTGTGTGTGTGTGTGCGCGTGTGTTAACACCAGAATCCCCATGAGAAGAGCACAGATTGATCTCTGTGAAGCTATATGGCCGAGGCTCAAGTCATTCCTTCTTAGTGGAAACAAAGGCCAGTTTAGATTGTGTGTGGGTGGGTGGGAATTTGCAAGCCTGTATGTGTGTGTGTGTGTGTGTTTGTGGTTACAGCAGAGTGTTTAGTTATTAAAGTGTGACAGAGGGGGTGAGGTGGAATGGTAGGGGAGCGAGGGATGGATCATTGGGAGGGTGAAAGAAAGTGAAGGAGTGGACAGGATAGGGAGGAGAAGAGAGGAGAAGAGAGGAAAAGAGAGGAGAAGAAAGGAGAAGAGGGGAGAAAAGAAGAGAGGAGAAGAGGGGAGAAGAGAGGATAATAGTGGAGAAGAGTGAAGAGAGGAGAAGAGAGGATAATAGTGGAGAAGAGAGAAGAGAGGAGAAGAGAGGATAATAGTGGAGAAGAGAGGAGAAGAAATGAGAAGAGGGGAGAAGAGAAGAGAGGAGAAGAGAGGATAATAGTGGAGAAGAGAGGAGAAGAGAGGATAATAGTGGAGAAGAGAGGAGAAGAGAGGATAATAGTGGAGAAGAGAGGAGAAGAGAGGATAATAGTGGAGAAGAGAGGAGAAGAGAGGATAATAGTGGAGAAGAGAGGACAAGAGAGGAGAAGAGAGGATAACAGTGGAGAAGAGTGGAGAAGAGAGGATAATAGTGGAGAAGAGAGGAGAAGAGAGGATAATAGTGGAGAAGAGAGGACAAGAGAGGAGAAGAGAGGATAACAGTGGAGAAGAGAGGAGAAGAGAGGATAATAGTGGAGAAGAAAGGAGAAGAGAGGATAATAGTGGAGAAGAGAGGAGGAGGAGAAGAGAGGATAATAGTGGAGAAGAGAGGAGAAGAGGGAGAGGGCGTTTTTCTCCAGACGAAGGTCTGTGGAATCAAATATAGCCGGTGGACACAGTTCATCCTCTGCATCATCCATCATGGCTGCCATGCTCATTTACGGAACATCGCCATTCCAAAGCGTTCTCTTTGTGTATGTGTGTGTGCATGCATGCGGGCGTGTGACAAGGAGAGAAGGGGGGTAGGGAGGCTGGCTGAAGAGATGGAGGGTGGTGAAGGGTGAATAGTTTTCTCCCATGCTTGGGTAATTCTGGCTGAGCTAACAATTGACCTTGCTGTCATTCATGTTATAACTTTAAAGATGCTGCAAAGATTGTCATTGTCAGACTGCTACATTCTACAAAGTATAAACATACCTCCCCTTCCGATTGTTGTGGGAGCATGAGCGAATCACTTGAGGTGTTGCAGTTAAGCACCGCCTTCGCCCAATCCTGATACTTCCAAATATCCAGTGATAAAAACCTGAAAACCAGAACTAATGCTGCTCGGAGCTTACGCATTCCATTCAGTCCTGGCAGATTCTCTCAGTCCACACTCAGAATCTTCCCACAGGAGATTAGTAGATGAATGACTATAAATGACCGTAAAACTACGAACAGGGATACAAGAAAGAGAGAACGAGGGAGAGAGCAAGATTGGGGGGGGTAATGTCTCTCACCTTAGAGGAGTAGGTGTGTCCATCAGATCCACACACAGGGCTGGGGTGGATGACAGGGCATGGCCTACACTTCCCATGGGCCCCTGCTCCTGCCCAGTGCTTGTAGGCCAAGCTTCCTTTCCTCGGTTTCACACTGTGTGAGAGAGAAAGAGAGAGAGAGAGAGAGAGAGAGAAAGAGAAAGAGAAAGAGAGAGAGAGAGAGAGAGAGAGAGAGAGAGAGAGAAAGAGAGAGAGAGAGAGAGAGAGAAAGAGAGAGAGAGAGAGAGAGAGAAAGAGAGAGAGAGAGAGAGAGAGAGAGAGAGAGAGAGAGAGAGAGAGAGAGAGAGAGAGAGAGAGAGAGAGAGAGAGAGAGAGAGAGAGAGAGAGAGAGAGAGAGAGAGGGAGAGAGAGAGAGAGAAAGAGAACGAGAGAGAGAGAGAGAGAAAGAGAGAGAGAGAGAGAGAAACAGAGCGAGAGAGAGACAGTGAGTGACACACATGGATATAGCTCTATACTTACTCAAAAATAAGCTACCAGATATGATTGTTGAGTTAATCAAACTGTACAATTTTAATTGCATACAAATTGCATTCAAATTGCACAGTGTAGCAGTCAAATAGTCCCTGTGCCCAAGAACACTAAGGTAACCTGCCTAAATGACTACCGACCCGTAACACTTACATCTGTAGCCATGAAATGCTTTGAAAGGCTGGTCATGGCTCACATCAACACAATTATCCCAGAAACCCTAGACCCACTCCAATTTGCATACCACACCAACAGATCCACAGATGACGCAATCTCTATTGCACTCCACACTGCCCTTTCCCACCTGGACAAAAGGAACATCTATGTGAGAATGCTATTCATTGACTACAGCTCAGCTTTCAACACCATAGTGCCCTCCAAGCTCATCACTAAGCTAAGGACCCTGGGACTAAACACCTCCCTTTGCAACTGGATCCTGGACTTCCTGACGGGCCGCCCCCGGGTGGTAAGGGTAGGTAACCACGGGGGCCCCTCGGGAGTGAGTGCTCAGTCCCCTCCTGTACTCTCTCTTCACTCATGACTGCACAGCCAGGCACGACTCCAACACCATCATTAAGTTTGCTGATGACACAACGGTGGTAGGCCTGATCACCGACAACAACGAGACAGCCTATAGGGAGGAGGTCAGAGACCTGGCCGTGTGATGCCAGGACAACAACCTCTCCCTCAACGTGATCAAGCCAAAGGAGATTATTGTGGACTACAGGAAAAAGAGGACCGAGCACGCCCCCATTCCCATTGATGGGGCTGTAGTGGAGCAGATTGAGAGCTTCAAGTACTTGGTGTTGCACTATGGTGTTGAACATCAACAAAAAACTAGCATGGTCCAAGCACACCAAGACAGTCGTGAAGAGGGCACAACAAAACCTATTCCTCCTCATGGGACTGAAAAGATTTGACATGGGTCCTCAGATCCTCAAAAGGTTTTACAGCTGCACCATCGAGAGCATCCTGACGGATTGCGTCACTGCCTGGTATGGCAACTGCTTGACCTCCGACCGCAAGGCACTACAGAGGGTAGAGCGTTCGGCCCAGTACATCACTGGGGCCAAGCTTCGTGCCATCCAGGACCTTTATACCAGGCGGTGTCATAGGAAGGCCCTAAAATTCATCAAAGACTCCAGCCACCCTAGTCATAGACGGTTCTCTCTTCTAACACACGGCAAGCGGTACCGGAGCGCCAAGTCTAGGTCCAAGAGTCTTCTAAACAGTTTCTACCCCCAAGCCATAAGACTCCTGAACAGCTAATCAAATGGCTGCAGAGACTATTTGCACCCCCCCCTACCCCATGCTGCTGCTACTCTCTGTTATTATCTATGCATAGCCACTTTGACAACCCTACCTGCATTTACATAATTATCTCAAATACCTCGACACCGGTGCCCCGCAAATTGACACATTGACTCTGTACCGGCACCCCCTGTATATAGCCTCCACATTGACTCTGTAACGGTACCCCCTGTATATAGCCCCGCTATTGTTATTTACTGCTGCTCTTTAATTATTTGTTTTTCTTATCTCTTACTTTTTAAAAACTTTTTTTGCTTTCGTTATTTTCTTAAAACTGCATTGTTGGTTAAGGGCTTGTAAGGAAGCATTTCACTGTAAGGTCTAACACCTGATGTATACGGCAGATGTGACAAACAACATTTGATTTGATTTGAGTTGGAATTGCAAGGAATTATATTGAGGCCAATCAAAGCTGGGCAACTTCCGTTGCTTTGTATGACACGTGCTTTACACTCCATTCTCTTCTTCAACCATTCTGTAGATACAGAACCTACTCACCTCCAGGTTCCAAATGGTCCATAACAGTATTTAACAAGAACATGGCTGATCACTCCAATCGAATTGTCTTGGTGCAAAGATGGCGCCCGAAGGCGACCGTTACTATTTCAAGTCTCAAACCGAGGTGAGGCACATCCATGACTCAGCCTCACTCCAGGTGGATAGATGCTGCTTGTCAGTGTAGACCAGAGTCATGGAGGCCTGGTCCGCCAGGGCCTTTTCTATAAGGAGGGTAATTACATCGGATCAAATCCCCCAGCAATCTTCTCGTTAAGTGGTCTGCTCTGTCTGACGAAGCATCACCTTTTTGTCTACAATAACACTGAGGTGTGAGATATAGAATACAAGCCTTCGCAGAAATCAATCTGACCACTGGGCTGTATGGGGAATGTACATACACTGACTGAGAATGAACAGAGCTGGGTCTTCCACAGATTCTGTCACACATCTCTGGCTGTCAGACGGGTACATTCCCATTCAGGTTAGCGGCAGCGCAGTGCGGCAGGCAGACACCACCTTGATGTCTATAATTATCCATCTGTTGTGAAACAAACACTATAATAACAGATTAGACATGCCACTCGCTGCCAACACTCACTAGTGAATAAAAAAGCAATTATGTCTGATAATACGGTTGAATATGAAACGTTGATGAGACTGATTAGCATCTCCTTAAGATGTCCCCCACTGCTCCTCCTCCCTCCTCTCCTCCTCGCAGCTGCTCCTGAAAGCCCAGGAGAGCGGAAATGTGTGTGTGTGTGTGTGTGTGTGTGTGTGTGTGTGTGTGTGTGTGTGTGTGTGTCAAATCAAAATCAAATCAAATCAAATGTATTTGTCACATACACATGGTTAGCAGATGTTAATGCGAGTGTAGCAAAATGCTTATGCTTCTAGTTCCGACAATGCAGTAATAACCAACAAGTAATCTAACTAAGAATTCCAAAACTACTACCTTATAGACACAAGTGTAAGGGGATAAAGAATATGTACATAAAGATATATGAATGAGTGATGGTACAGAGCGGCATAAGCAAGATGCAGTAGATGGTATCGAGTACAGTATATACATATGAGATGAGTATGTAAACAAAGTGGCATAGTTTAAAGTGGCTAGTGATACATGTATTACATAAAGATGCAGTAGATGATATAGAGTACAGTATATACATATACATATGAGATGAGTAATGTAGGGTATGTAAACATTATATTAAGTAGCATTGTTTAAAGTGGCTAGTGATATATTTTACATAAATTCCCATCAATTCCCATTATTAAAGTGGCTGGAGTTGAGTCAGTGTGTTGGCAGCAGCCACTCAATGTTAGTGGTTGCTGTTTAACAGTCTGATGGCCTTGAGATAGAAGCTGTTTTTCAGTCTCTCGGTCCCAGCTTTGATGCACCTGTACTGACCTCGCCTTCTGGATGATAGCGGGGTGAACAGGCAGTGGCTCGGGTGGTTGTTGTCCTTGATGATCTTTATGTCCTTCCTGTGACATCGGGTGGTGTAGGTGTCCTGGAGGGCAGGTAGTTTGCCCCCGGTGATGCGTTGTGCAGACCTCACTACCCTCTGGAGAGCCTTACGGTTGTGGGCGGAGCAGTCGCCGTACCAGGCGGTGATACAGCCCGACAGGATGCTCTCGATTGTGCATCTGTAGAAGTTTGTCAGTGCTTTTGGTGACAAGCCGAATTTCTTCAGCCTCCTGAGGTTGAAGAGGCGCTGCTGTGCCTTCTTCACGATGCTGTCTGTGTGGGTGAACCAATTCAGTTTGTCTGTGATGTGTACGCCAAGGAACTTAAAACTTACTACCCTCTCCACTACTGTCCCATCGATGTGGATAGGGGGGTGTTCCCTCTGCTGTTTCCTGAAGTCCACAATCATCTCCTTAGTTTTGTTGACGTTGAGTGTGAGGTTATTTTCCTGACACCACACTCCGAGGGCCCTCACCTCCTCCCTGTAGGCCGTCTCGTCGTTGTTGGTAATCAAGCCTACCACTGTTGTGTCGTCCGCAAACTTGATGATTGAGTTAGAGGCTTGCATGGCCACGCAGTCGTGGGTGAACAGGGAGTACAGGAGAGGGCTCAGAACGCACCCTTGTGGGGCCCCAGTGTTGAGGATCAGCGGGGTGGAGATGTTGTTACCTACCCTCACCACCTGGGGGCGGCCCGTCAGGAAGTCCAGTACCCAGTTGCACAGGGCGGGGTCGAGACCCAGGGTCTCGAGCTTGATGACGAGGTATTCCTCTTGTCCAGATGGGTTAGGGCAGTGTGCAGTGTGGTTGAGATTGCATCGTCTGTGGACCTATTTGGGCGGTAGGCAAATTGGAGTGGGTCTAGGGTGTCTGGTAGGGTGGAGGTGATATGGTCCTTGACTAGTCTCTCAAAGCACTTCATGATGACGGAAGTGAGTGCTACGGGGCGGTAGTCATTTGCCTCAGTTACCTTAGCTTTCTTGGGAACAGGAACAATGGTGGCCCTCTTGAAGCATGTGGGAACAGCAGACTGGGATAAGGATTGATTGCATATGTCCGTAAACACACCAGCCAGCTGGTCTGCGCATGCTTGAGGGCGCGGCTGGGGATGCCGTCTGGGCCTGCAGCCTTGCGAGGGTTAACATGTTTAAATGTTTTACTCACCTCGGCTGCAGTGAAGGAGACTCTGCATGTTTTGGTTGCGGGCCGTGTCAGTGGCACTGTATTGTCCTCAAAGCCTGGGAGCAAGACATCCTGGTCCGTGACTGGGCTGGTTTTCTTTTTGTAATCCGTGATTGACTGTAGACCCTGCCACATACCTCTTGTGTCTGAGTCGTTGAATTGCGATTCTACTTTGTCTCTATACTGACACTTAGCTTGTTTGATTGCCTTGCGGAGGGAATAGCTACACTGTTTGTATTCGGTCATGTTTCCTGATACAATTTAGGGAGTCTTGTTTTCAGATTAGCCTTGTTAAAATCCCCATCTACAATGAATGCAGCCTCAGGATATGTGGATTCCAGTTTGCAAAGAGTCAAATAAAGTTCGTTCCGAGCCATCGATGTGTCTGCTTGGGGGGGAATATATACGGCTGTGATTATAATCGAAGAGAATTCCCTTGGTAGATAATGCGGTCGACATTTGATTGTGAGGAATTCTAAATCAGGTGAACAGAAGGACTTGAGTTCCTGTATGTTGTTGTGACCACACCACGTCTCGTTAGCCATAAAGCATACGCCCCCGCCCCTCTTCTTACCAGAAAGATGTTTGTTTCTGTCGGCGCAATGCGTGGAGAAACCAGCTGGCTGCACCGATTCCATTAGCGTCTCTCGAGTGAGCCATGTTTCCATGAAGCAAAGAACGTTACAGTCTCTGATGTCTCTCTGGAATGCTACCCTTGCTCGGATTTCATCAACCTTGTTGTCAAGAGACTGGACATTGGCGAGAAGTATGCTAGGGAGTGGTGCGCGATGTACCCGTCTCCGGAGTCTGACCAGAAGACCGCTTCGTTTCCCTCTTTTACGAAGTTTTTTTGGATCGCCGGCTGGGATCCATTCCGTTGTCCTGGGTGAAAGGCAGAACACAGGATCCACTTCGCGAAAGTCATATTCCTGGTTGTACTGATGGTGAGTTGACGCTGCTCTTATATTCAGTAGTTCTTCTCGACTGTATGTAATGAAACCTAAGATGACCTGGGGTACCAATGTACCCCAGGTCATCTGTGTGTGTGTGTGTGTCCGTGCGTGCGTGCGTGTGTGTTCAAGTGTGTGCTTCCTCTAGTCAGGGTATCTATGCCTGGGTGGATAACACCTTACGCATGGCGAAGGAGGGAGGGATCACTGTCAGATAGCTGTGTGTCTATCACCCATGTGTATGGCTATGCTTGTGGTCTCTAGTGTGTTAAGTGTCGGGCTGTGATGGGATGGAGTGTGTCTGTGAGTGGGGTGCATTAGGCTAACAGACCACCCCTGGATACCCTGCTGTGAACCCGTCAGATATCATTCGGACTGACAGAGCACAGGGTTGGAGGGAGAGACCAAGCGAGAGCGAGACAGAGACAGACAGAACGGAATAACACACAGCATCCCACTCTCCTTCTTCCCCTCCCTCTATCTTTTTATCTCTCTGTCCATCTGTCTGTCTTCATTAGCCTTCCTCTTAAGTGCTCCAGGTGCATCTCCCCTCCTCAGGTTCAGCTGTGTGCTGTCAGACCCAGACATCACCTCTCCCTCTCTCCTGTGAGCGGTCACATTAGCCCCTAATGTCGTTTCACTTGACACATTTCACACACACACACACACACACACACACACACACACACACACACACACACACACACACACACACACACACACACACACACACACACACACACACACACACACACACACACACACACACACACACACACACACACACATACAGTCGTGGCCAAAAGTTTTGAGAATGACACAAATATTAATTTTCACAAAGTCTGCTGCCTCAGTGCCTTTAGATATTTTTGTCAGATGTTACTATGGAATACTGAAGTATAATTACAAGCATTTCATAAGTGTTAAAGGCTTTATTGACACTTACATGAAGTTGATGCAAAGAGTCAATATTTGCAGTGTTGACCCTTCTTTTTCAAGACCTCTGCAATCCGCCCTGGCATGCTGTCAATTAACTTCTGGGCCACATCCTGCCTGATGGCAGCCTATTATTGCATAATCAATGCTTGGAGTTTGTCAGAATTTGTGGGGTTTTGTTTGTCCACCCACCTCTTGAGGATTGACCACAAGTTCTCAATGGGATTAAGGTCTGGGCAGTTTCCTGGCCATGGACCCAAAATATCTGTGTTTTGTTCCCCGATCCACTTAGTTATCACTTTTGCCTTATGGCAAGGTGCTCCATCATGCTGGAAAAGGCATTGTCCAAACTGTTCCTGGATGGTTGGGAGAAGTTGCTCTCGGAGGATGTGTTGGTACCATTCTTTATTCATGGCTGTATTCGTAGGCAAAATTGTGAGTGAGCCCACTCCCTTGGCTGAGAAACAACCCCACAG
>NC_056436.1:62848963-62873963 GCF_018296145.1 Oncorhynchus tshawytscha | reverse complement strand
GCCACATATACCTGTCAAGGAATGTTCTCTCTCTCTCTCTTAACTCTATCTCCATCCCCCACTCTCTTTCTCTTTGTCTATTTCTCTCGCTCGCTTTCTGAAATTGAGAGAGACGGCATGGCAATCATTTTCCTGATATTTGTCAGTTTTGTGGCGTTGGTTGGAGTTTTACATCTGATTTAAAAAATAAAAAGGTGGCCTTGGCTCTTTCACTCTGCTTCCGAGCAGGAAGAAACCCATCTGACTTCAATCCCCGCGGAAAATGATTTTCTTCCCGTGAGGGAAATGAGAGATGAGAGGAGGATGAGAAGTGGGAGGAGGAGAGAGATGAGAGAGGGACCAGTGGGTGAGAGGACGGTGAGGGGAGGGTGACGGGGGAGAGAGGGGGATGTGAGGTGACAGGAGGAGAGAGAGATGAGAGGTGAGAGAGATGAGAGGGGGAGATATGAGAGGGGTGAGGAGGAGAGAGAGATGAGAGGGGGAGAGAAGGGGTGACAATGGTTAACAGAGATGTTGAGGACTGCTTAGAGCAAACACAACACATTGTTATGACGTTGCCCTCTTTGGGTACAGCGAGCACCATCCCCCTCTCTCTGCTCCTACACCCAGGCTGCTGTGGTCAGAGAGGTCGTAAATTCCTAGGGAAGACCCTGCCTCATGGCCACACAGTATAGAGACAGAGTGAAGTTTCATAGAGAACAAAGGGATTTCTTCCACCTCACAGAACTTGAGGTCTGAACAACATTTATGTTCCGGAGAAGGTATAAAAGATTGGTGAAGAATCCAGCTACGAACTGGTCCATTTGTTACATTTTGGTGAGGCTCATGGGAGATGGTGCGGCCACATTACCATAACGCTGTTTATATAATAGCCTCAGATATGAGGTTTACATCTAATTGTTGTATAAGATGAATGAGTGAGGATGATACTGTTTGTAAAATTGTGTAATGTGATTTTGGACTGTTTAATGAAGGAAACTCCAATTCCCTTTTGAGTTTAACTAAATCAGAGGACCGCCCATGAGCACAGTTATGGTCGGGCATCCTGGGACAGGCCCTTTTCTGCAACTCCTGAATAAAACCCCAACTTTGAGAAATTCTCACTAGACCATGTTTTTCTCCATTACTAGAGGACAAAGGTTGCAGACCATTGCTGAATCTTTTAAACATACCACGTGGTTAAACTCTATCCCCTCTAACCACGAGAGAGAGAGAGAGAGAGAGAGAGAGAGAGAGATAGGGAGGACGGAAACTCTCCAACAGAAACAAACTTTTCAACAGCGATCAAGACGACTCACTGAGTAGCGGTCCTGCTGTTGTAAATACACTGCAATGTGCTGACAACAAAATAACACAAAAATTATCAATGGAAATCAAATTTATCAACCCTTGGAGGTCTGGATTTGAAGTCACATTCAAAATTAAAGTGGAAAACCACACTACAGGCTGATCCAACTTTGATGCAATGTCCTTAAAACAAGTCAAAATGAGGCTCAGTAGTGTGTGTGGCCTCCACGTGCCCGTATGACCTCCCTACAACGTCTGGGCATGCTCCTGATGAGGTGGCGGATGGTCTCCTGAGGGATCTCCTCCCAGACCTGTGGTGCAACGTGGCGTTGGTGGATGGAGCGAGACATGATGTCCCAGATGTGCTCAATTGGATTCAGGTCTGGGGAACGGGCAGGCCAGTCCATAGCATCAATGCCTTCCTCTTGCAGGAACTGCTGACACACTCCAGCCACATGAGGTCTAGCATTGTCTTGCATTAGGAGGAATCCAGGGCCAACCGCACCAGCATATGGTCTCACAAGGGGTCTGAGAATCTCATCTCGGTACCTAATGGCAGTCAGGCTACCTCTGGCGAGCACATGGAGGGCTATGCGGCCCCCCAAAGAAATACCACCCCACACCATGACTGACCCACCGCCAAACCGGTCATGCTGGAGGATGTTACAGGCAGCAGAACGTTCTCCACCGCGTCTCCAGACTGTCACGTCTGTCACATGTGCTCAGTGTGAACCTGCTTTCATCTGTGAAGAGCACAGGGCGCCAGTGGCGAATTTGCCACTCTTGGTGTTTTCTGGCAAATGCCAAACGTCCTGCACGGTGTTGGGCTGTAAGCACAACCCCCACCTGTGGACGTCGGGCCCTCATACCACCCTCATGGAGTCTGTTTCTGACCGTTTGAGCAGACACATGCACATTTGTGGCCTGCTGGAGGTCATTTTGCAGGGCTCTGGCAGTGCTCCTCCTGCTCCTCCTTGCACAAAGGCGGAGGTAGCGGTCCTGCTGCTGGGTTGTTGCCCTCCTACGGCCTCCTCCACGTCTCCTGATGTACTGGCCTGTCTCCTGGTAGCGCCTCCATGCTCTGGACACTACACTGACAGACACAGCAAACCTTCTTGCCACATCTCGCATTGATGTGCCATCCTGGATGAGCTGCACTACCTGAGCCACTTGTGTGGGTTGTAGACTCCGTCTCATGCTACCACTAGAGTGAAAGCACCGCCAGCATTCAAAAGTGACCAAAACATCAGCCAGGAAGCATAGGAACTGAGAAGTGGTCTGTGGTCACCACCTGCACAACCACTCCTTTATTGGGGGTGTCTTGCTAATTGCCTATAATTTCCACCTGTTGTCTATCCCATTTGCACAACAGCATGTGAAATGTATTGTCAATCAGTGTTGCTTCCTAAGTGGACAGTTTGATTTCACAGAAGTGTGATTGACTTGGAGTTACAATGTGTTGTTTAAGTGTTCCCTTTATTTTTTTGAGCAGTGTATTTATATTGATTGCAATCGTTTCCGAATGAGCGAACGTTCATGCAAAGGATTAGCATTTCTATTGTTAAAATTATCAATTGTGTGTTGTCTTCTCAGTCGACCCCCACTTCCCTTTTGTACAACAAGCCGTCATTCCGGTTCAGCCCACTAGGGCACATTCCCCTATCATTTCTTGTTACCATTTTTACTTTGTTTGTTTGTTTATGCATTTCTGTGAATTACTTAGTTAGTAAATAAAGTATTTAAGAAAATTGATGTATGGATGACTCATAGTGAAGACTGGGTTCGTGCAGATGACCAACAATTTACGACGTTTGGAATGAGACTAACGTTAGGTAAAGTAAATAATTCATTACTTCGAAGACTAATTGATCAGATATAAAATATCTGAAAAGTTATATTAGGAAATTATAACTTTGTAATCGGAAAATTTTCCTTGGTGCCCCGACTTCCTAGTTAATTACAGTTACATGATTAATCAGTTTAATCGCGTAATAGTAATTACTGAGAATCTTTGATAAAAACTAAAAGTCTTCATTTAATGATAGTAAAGACACAACACCATAAAATACTCAGATACAAACTAAGAGACAGCAACAGCATGTGGTGGGAAGGAAACTGAGGTGCATTTCTCAATTCCAAACTTTCCTTTGAATACCATCCCAGCTAACAGATTTGGCTCCTTGGAAGTTGTGGGAACTTAAGGTTTCCCATTGGTTCTGGGAACTAAGCCATACATTTCTGGCCTGGTAAAACGGAAGTGAGATGGAATAGAAAATGTACATTTTTAGGTTGCAAGGTTATGAGAATGTTTTCCTTGTAGGTTTTATTAACGCCCTGAAAACAGAAATTATAGGTTATTTGTTGGTTTTTGAATAACTTCCTTAAAACATTCACTGAATATTTCAATTTGACTTTTAATTACACTGCTAGCTTATTTTGGGTTAACTTGTTTTCACTCCAAGCACAGATAGGACAAATAGAAATTCATTTCCTTAGGCGTTAATCATGCAAACACATGCATGTTTTATTGTGAAACGGCAACAGTGAGACTTGAACGTATCATCTTCTATTCTCTTTCCATGGACCTGTGCCACCAGGATGGAGCTAGAATGCCATGTTCTTTTATACATACAAAGCTGTTCTTTTTAGTCTATTCAAACAGATTCAATTTCAAAGGAAACAAGCACTCATTAGGTGTGGCCAATTAGAGAGAGTGAGCGAGAGAGACAGAGAGGGGGGGGGAGAGGGAGAGAGAGAGAGAGAGAGAGAGAGAGAGAGAGAGAGAGAGGCCAAGCCTTTATCTGTCTATTCCCAGACCTGGGTGGGCAGCCTTGCTGTTCAGGTCTGTTTAATCAACCAGTCAATTCTAATTCAGGAGCACCACATCCTACCCACTATCTCTGCTCTTTCACTCTCCCACTCTCCTTTTCTCTCTCCTCTTTCACTCTCCCTCTCTCCTTCTCTCTCTACTCAGTCACTCTCCCTCTCTCCTTCTCTCTCCTCTTTCACTTTCCCTCTCTCCTTCTCTCTCTACTCAGTCACTCTCCCTCTCTCCTTCTCTCTCTCCTCTTTCACTCTCCCTCTCTCCTTCTCTCTCTACTCAGTCACTCTCCCTCTCTCCTTCTCTCTCTCCTCTTTCAGTCTCCCTCCCTCCTTTTCTCTCTCTGCTCTTTCACTCTCCCTCTCTCTCCTCCCTCTCCTCTTTCACTATCCCTCTCTCCTTGTCTCTCTCCTCTTTCCCGCTCCCTCTCTCCTTCTCTCTCTCCTCTTTCACTATCCCTCTCTCTTTCTCTCTGTCATCTTTCACTATCCCTCTCTCCTTGTCTCTCTCCTCTTTCACTCTCCCTCTCTCTTTCTCTCTGTCTCTTTCACTCTCCCTCTCTCCTTCTCGCTCTGCTCTTTCACTCTCCCTCTCTCCTTCTCTCTCTCCTCTTTCACTATCCCTCTCTCCTTCTCTCTCTGCTCTTTCACTCTCCCTCTCTCCTTCTCTCCTCTCCTCTTTCACTATCCCTCTCTCCCTCTCTCTCCTCTCTCATCCCTCTCTCTGCTCTTTCACTCTCCCTCTCTCCTTCTCACTCTGCTCTTTCTCCTCTCCTCTCTCTCCTCCTCCTCTCCTCTCACTCTCTCTCCCTCCTCTTTCACTCGCTCTCCTCTCCCTTCCTCTTTCACTCTCCCTCTCCTCTCCTTCACCTCCCTCTCTCTTTCACTATCCCTCTCTCCTCTCTCTCCTCCCTCTCCTCTTTCCTCTCCCTCTCTCCTCTCTCTCCTCTTTCTCTCCCTCTCTCCTCTCTCTCTCCCTCTCCTCTTTCACTATCTCCTCTTTCTCTCTGTCTCCCTCTCTCTTTCACTCTCTTTCCTCTCTCCTTGTCGCTCTGCTCTTTCACTCTCCCTCTCTCCTTCTCTCTCTCCTCTTTCACTCTCCCTCTCTCCTTCTCACTCTGCTCTTTCACTCTCCCTCTCTCCTCTCTCTCCTCCCTCTCCTCTTTCACTCTCCCTCTCTCCTCTCTCTCCTCCCTCTCCTCTTTCACTATCTGTACATGACCATCTGATCATTTATCACTCCAGTGTTAATCTGCAAAATTGTAATTATTCGCCTACCTCCTCATGCCTTTTGCACACATTGTATATAGACTCCCCCCTTTGTTTTCTACTGTGTTATTGACTTGTTAATTGTTTATTCCATGTGTAACTCTGTGTTGTCTGCTCACACTGCTATGCTTTATCTTGGCCAGGTCGCAGTTGCAAATGAGAACTTGTTCTCAACTGGCCTACCTGGTTAAATAAAGGTGAAATAAAATAAAATAAAAAAATATCCCTCTCTCCTTGTCTCTCTCCTCTTTCCCGCTCCCTCTCTCCTTCTCTCTCTCCTCTTTCACTATCCCTCTCTCTTTCTCTCTCTCCTCTTTCACTCTCCCTCTCTCCTTGTCTCTCTCCTCTTTCACTTTCCCTCTCTCCTCTTTCACTACCCCTCTCTCCTTCTCTCTCTACTCATTCACTATCCCTCTCTCCTTCTCTCTCTCCTCATTCACTATCCCTCTCTTCTCTTTCACTCTCCCTCTCTCTTTGTCTCTCTCCTCTTTCATTCACTCTCTCTCTCTCCTTCAATCTCTCCTCTTTCACTCTCCCTCTCTCCTTCAATCTCTCATTCCTTTTCCTTTCTCTTTCCCAGTATCTATATATATTATTCCCTCACAATCCCCCCTCACTCGTATATCACAATCCCCTCTCTCACTGCTATATCACAATCTCCCTCTCACTCCTGTATCACAATCGCCACTCTCACTCCTACATCACAATCCCCCCTCTTTCCCTCCTATATCACAATGACCCCTCTCTCATTTCTATATCACAACCCCCTCTCACTCCTACAGTATATCACAATCCCCCTCTCTCACTCCTACAGTATATCACAATCCCCCTCTCTCACTCCTACATCGCAATCCCCCTCTCTCACTCCTATATTGCAATCCCCCACTCTCACCCCTATATCACAATCCCCTCACTCTCACTCCTATATTGCAATCCCCCACTCTCACCCCTATATCACAATCTCTTCACTCTCACTCCTATATCACATTCCTCTCTCTCTCTCACTCCTATATCACAATCCCCCTCTCTCACTACTATATCACAAACCCCCTCTCTCACTCCTATATCACAATCCCCCTCTCTCACTCCTATATCACAATCCCCCTCTCTCAGTCCTATATCGCAATCCCCCTCTCTCACTCCTATATCACATTCCTCTCTCTCTCACTACTACATCACAATCCCTCCATCTTTCACTCCTATATCGCAATCCCCCTCTCTCACTCCTATATCACAATCCCCCTCTCTCACTCCTATATCACATTCCTCGCTCTCTCACTCCTATATCACAATCCCCCTCTCTCACTCCTATATCACATTCCTCTCTCTCTCTCACTACTACATCACAATCCCTCCATCTTTCACTCTTATATCACAATCCCCCCAATCTCACTCCTACATCACAATCCCCACTCTCTCACCCCTATATCACATTCCTCTCTCTCTCACTACTACATCACAATCCCTCCATCTTTCACTCTTATATCACAACCCCCCCCATCTCACTCCTACATCACAATCCACCCTCTCTCACTCCTTTATCACAATTGCCCCTCTCTCACTCCTATATCACAATATCTCTGACTCACTTAGGGCTATTGCAGTGACCGTATTACCGCCACAGAGGCGGTCACGAGTCTTGAAGGTAGTCAAATTCCAAGTGACCATTTAGTCATGGTAATTAAGCTTCTCCAAACTCTGATGCTGCTGATGGTCATTAGCAGCCTACCAAACTCACTAACTGCCTGGTACTCAACATTCTATTATCCCTCTAATCACTCTGACATCAATGAAAATCTAATCGAAAATCTAATCAAACACTTCATGAGCTCATGTTGATCAACTTTTCTATAGGCTATGCTATTGCGTGAGAAAAAAAAGAGTGATGGCCTCTATTAAAAAGAGGAGGATCCCATCAGCTTTCTGTAGGCTAGGCCTAATATATTTATTTCTCAACTTTCCTAATATTAAGCACATTGCTTATCTTTACAACAGGAGTATAGTCCACCGTATAGTCTACCTGGCTGGCATGAAAAATAACCACAGGAGAAGCGTCCTCCATTCGCTATTTAAGTGTAGAAATGACATGTATTTTTTCCCCTGCCCCTGTTTTGATACAGATGCATGATAATGGTCCATTCTAAATCAAAACAAATTTCACACATATATTTTTTAGTATATGTAAAGACAAGATTAAATCATGAATAGTCTGATGGGTGACAATATTAGCCTATCGCTTGTGAATTCTATATTATCACTTGTGAATGATGCCCAGCATAAGAAACTATGCCTTTTTTTGCGACTTTTCCGAATCATAGTTGCACACCTCATGTAGCCTAGCTCATATGCCTACATGTTTTGATCATGTTTGTATGACAACTAAAGTGGCCAAATAACTTCTTAAAATGAAGCACATTAATCAGTTTTACAAGGGGTGTAGAGCCTAACTGGCATACATAAGCAGCGAGTGAGTTTCAAGTTTGGAGAAGATCATTTTCACCATAAAAATGCACCTTCATAATAAAAGCATTACATGCATAATCGCATTTGCGGTCACTTTTGTAAATGGTGTTTTCCACTAATGGAACATTCACGCTTATAGCCTACTGCCGTGTGTGCATTGCTGCACATATAATGTGAAGAAATAGCCTAATAGTTTATCAACATTGTAAAGCTATACATTCTGATCTGTTGCGTCAGCCAAATTGCATAAAAACTTTTTTTTTTGATGCTAGTGGTTGTATTCATTTGAGATCTATTGTCACGACTTCTACCGAAGTCGAAGCCTCTCCTTGTTTGGGCGGTGCTCGGCGGTCCACGTCACTGGTCTTCTAGCCATCATTGATCCATTTTTCATTTTCCATTTTCCATTGGTTTTGTCTTGTCTTCCTACACACCTGGTTTCAATCCCATTCATTACCTGTTGTGTATTTAACCCTCTGTTTCCCATCATGTCTTTGTCAGAGATTGTTTGTTATTCAGTGTTGTGTTGGTTTTTGTATTGGTCCGCGACGGGTCCTCGTAACCACTTTATTTATTGTTACATTTAGTGTTTGGAGTATGTTTCGTTTATTTGTTATTAAATACTCCATTACACTCAGTTTGTTTCTCCTGCGCCTGACTTCCCTGCCACCTATACACAGGACTCTGACATCTATCGCATCCCACAACTGTCCCAGACTATGTTTGGAATATTTATTTCTCGCACAAAATAAAATAGGCAAACTTTTGTACTATGGGGGATAGTAGATTGACATAGGCTAGTGCTTTTGCTGTTCATTAGGCTTACTCATCTTGTTGGTTGATGAAAAGTAAATGTGGACAGTTCTTACAAAAATCTTCAATATGCACCTCTGAATTGGATAAGGACGCACGTAGTTGCGATCCTGAATGTGTCTGTCTTCCCTTGTAGCCTGTGAGAAATTTGCATCCTGTAGCACAAACTCCAAAAAGTCCTGTAAGGGCACCTCCTCCCAGCTGCCCACTGCACTGAGGCTAGGAAACACAGTCACCCCCAATAAATCGACGATAATTGAGAATTTCAATAAGCATTTTTCTATGGCTGGCCATGCTTTCCACCTGGCTACCCCTACCCCGGGCCAACAGCCCTGCACCCCCCACGGCAACTTTCCCAAGCCTCCCCATTTATCCTTCACCCAAATCCAGATGTTCTGAAAGAGCTGCAAAATCTGGATCCCTACAAAGTCAGCCGGTCTAGACAATCTGGACCCTCTCTTTCTAAAAATGATTCTCAGAAATTGATGCAACCCGTATTACTAGCCTGTTCAACCTCTCTTTCGTATCATCTGAGATCACCAAAGATTGGAAAGCTGGTCATCCCCCTCCCCCGGTCATCCCCCTCTTCAAAAGGGGAGACACTCTAGACCCAAACTGCTACAGACCTATATCTCTCCTAACCTGCCTTTCTAAGGTCTTCGAAAGCCATGTTAACAAACAGATCACCGACCAATTTGAATCCCACCGTACCTTCTCCGCTATGCAATCTGGTTTCCGAGCTGGTCATGGGTGCACCTCAGCCACACTCAAGGTCCTAAACAATATCATAACCGCCTTCGATAAGAGAAAATACTGTGCAGCTGTATTCATCGACCTGGCCAAGGCTTTCGACTCTGTCAATCACCACATTCTTATCGGCAGACTCAACAGCCTTGGTTTCTCAAATGACTGCCTCGCCTGGTTCACCAACTACTTCTCAGACAGAGTTCAGTGTTTCAAATCGGAGGGCCTGTTGTCCAGACCTCTGCAGTCTCTATGGGAGTTCCACAGGGTTCAATCCTCGGGCCAACTCTCTTCTCTGTATACATCAATGATGTCACTCTTGCTGCTGGTGATTCTCTGATCCACCTTTACGCAAACGACACTATTCTGTATACTTCTGGCCCTTCTTTGGACACTGTGTTAACTAACCTCCAGACGAGCTTCAATGCCATACATCTCTCCTTCCATGGCCTCCAACTGCTCTTAAATGCAAGTAAAACAAAATGCATGTTCTTCAACATATCGCTGAACACACATGCCCGCCCGTCCAGCATCACTACTCTGGACGGTTCTGACTTAGAATGTGTGGACAACTACAAATACCTAGGTGTCTGGCTAGACTGTAAACTCTTCTTCCAGACTCATATTAAACATCTCCAATCCAAAATTAAATCTAGAATCACCTTCCTATTTCGCAACAAAGCATCCCTTACTCAGGCCGCCAAACATACCCTCGTAAAACTGACTATCTTACCGATCCTCGACTTCGGCGATGTCATTTACAAAATAGCTTCCAACACTCTACTCAGCAAACTGGATGCAGTCTATCCCAGTGCCATCTGTTTTGTAACCAAAGCCTCATATACCACCCACCACTGCGACCTGTATGCTCTAATCGGCTGGCTCTCGCTACATATTCGTTG
Source organism: Oncorhynchus tshawytscha (assembly GCF_018296145.1). Lineage (NCBI taxonomy): Eukaryota > Metazoa > Chordata > Actinopteri > Salmoniformes > Salmonidae > Oncorhynchus > Oncorhynchus tshawytscha. The sequence goes on along the minus strand of NC_056436.1, from coordinate 62,863,665 downwards.
CCAGACCCACTGGCTCCAGGTCATCTATAAGTCTTTGCTAGGTAAATCTCCGCCTTATCTCAGCTCACTGGTCACGATAATAACACCCACCTGTAGCACGCGTTCCAGCAGGTGTACTTCACTGGTCACCCCTAAAGCCAACAGCTCCTTTGGCCGCCTTTCCTTCCAGTTCTCTGCTGTCAATGACTGGAATGAATTGCAAAAATCGCTGGAGCTGGAGACTTATATTTCCCTCACTAACTTTAAACATCAGTTATCCGAGCCGCTAACCGATTGCTGCAGCTGTACATAGTCCATCTGTAAATAGCCCATCCAATCTACCTACCTCATCCCCATATTGTTTTTATTTACATTTCTGCTCTTTTGCACACCAGTATTTCTACTCACACAACATCATCTGCACATCTATCACTCCAGTGTTAATTAGCTTAATTATAATTACTTTGCTACTATGGCCTATTTATTGCCTTACCTCCTCACGCCATTTGCACACACTGTAAATAGACTATTTTTTTCCTATTGTGTTAATGACTGTACTCTTGTTAATTCCATGTGTAACTCTGTGTTGTTGTTTGTCGCGCTGCTTTGCTTTAACTTGACCAGGTCGCAGTTGTAAATGAGAACTTGTTCTCAACTGGCCTACCTTAAATAAAGGTGAAATAAAAAATAATAAAAATCTGCCAAACATACCCTAGTAAAACTGACTATCGTACCAATCCTTGACTTCGGCGATTTCATTTACAAAATAGCCTCCAAAACTCTACTCAGCAAATTGGATGCAGTCTATCACAGTGCCATCCATTTTGTCACCAAAGCCCCATTTCCTACTACCACTACCACTGGCTCCAGGTCATCTATAAGTCTTTGCTAGGTAAAGCCCTGTCTTATCTCAGCTCACTGGTCACTATAGCAGCACCCACCTGTAGCACACGCTCCTGCAGGTATATTTCACTGGTCACCCCCAAAGCCAATTCCTCCTTCAGCCGCCATTCCTTCCAGTTTTCTGCTGCCAATGACTGGAACGAACTGCAAAAATCACTGAAGCTGGAGACTCATATCTCCCTCACTACCTTTAAGCACCAGATGTCAGAGCAGCTCACAGATCACTGCACCTGTACATAGCCCGTCTGTAAACAGCCCATCCAACTACCTCATCCCCATACTGTTATTTATTTTGCTCCTTTGCACCCCAGTATCTCTACTTGCACACTCATCTTCTGCACATCTACCACTCCAGTGTTTATTTGCTATTTTGTCATTATTTCACCACTATGGCCTATTTATTGCCTTACCCCCCTTGTCCTACCTCATTTGCACACACTGTATATAGACTTTCTTTATTGTATTATTGCCTGTATGTTTGTTTATTCCATGTGTAACTCTGTGTTGTTGTTAGTGTTGCACTGCTTTGCTTTATTTTGGCCAGATCGCAGTTGTAAATGAGAACTTGTTTTCAACTAGCCTACCTAAATAATGCTGAAATATATATATATATTTTAAATCAACTAGTGTAGCCCACAGATATTTTGCATAGCCAGATCGGGACCTAACATAAGGTGTCACGCCCTGGTCTAAGTATTTTGTGTTTTTCTTCATGTATTGGGTCAGGCCAGGGTGTGGCATGGGGTTTTTGTATTGTGGTGTGTTTTGTCTTGGGGTTCTGGTGTGTTTGTATTGGGATTGTAGCTAGTGGGGTTATCTAGCAAAGTCTATGGCTGTCTGGAGTGGTTCTCAATCAGAGGCAGGTGTTTATCGTTGTCTCTGATTGGGAACCATATTTAGGCAGCCATATTCTTTGAGTTTGTCATGGGTGATTGTCCTTAGTGTATTTGGTCCTGTCTCTGTGTTAGTTTACGCAAGTATAGGCTGTTTCGGTTTTCGTTACTTTATTTGTTTTATAGTGTTTGTATTTAGATTCGTGTTACGTTTGTTGAATATACATGGATCGCAAACTACACGCTGCATTTTGGTCCGACTCTCCTTCACCACAAGAGAACCGTTACAGAATCACCCACCACCAACGGACCAAGCAGCGTGTCAACAGGCAGGAGCAGCAGGAGAGGAGGCAACAGGAGCAGCCCAAAGAGGAGTACAGTATGGACTATACTTCTTGGGAGGATATAGACAGGTGGGCGGTCGACCCAGGGAGAGTGCCGGAGCCCGCCTGGGATTCGATGGAGCAGTGCGCGGAAGGTTATCGGAGAATGAGGTTGGCGAAGCAAGCACGGCGGCGCGGACGGAAGCCCGAGAGTCAGTCCCAAAAATTTCTTGGGGGGGGCTCACAGGGAGTATGGCTATGCCAGGTAGAAGACCTGTGCAAACTTCCTGTGATTACCGGGGGGCTAGAGAGACCGGGCAGGCACCGTGTTATGCAGTGGTGCGCACGGTGTCCCCAGTGCGGGTGCATAGCCCGGTGCGGTATATTCCAGCTCCTCGTATCGGCCGGGCTAGAGTGGGCATCGAGCCAGGTAAGGTTGGGCAGGCTCGATGCTCAAGAGCTCCAGTGCGCCTGCACGGTCCGGTCTATCCAGTACCACCTCCACACCCCAGCCCTCCGGTAGCAGCTCCCCGCACCAGGCTTCCTGTGCGTGTCCTCGGTCCAGTACCACCAGTACCAGCACCACGCATCAGGCCTACAGTGCGCCTCGCCTCTCCAGCGCTGTCGGAGCCTTTCTCCTCTCCTGCGCTGCCGGAGTCTCCCGCCTATCTAGCGCTGTTAGAGCTTTCCTCATCTCCAGCGCTGCCGGAGTCTCCCGCCTGTTCAGCGCAGCCAGAGCCTTCCTCCGACACAGCGCTGCAGGAGTCTCCCGCCTGTTCAGCGCAGCCAGAGCCTTCCTCCTCTACAGCGCTGCCGGAGTCTCCTGCCTGTTCAGCGCAGCCAGAGCTGCAGGTCTGCATGAAGCAGCCAGAGCTGTCAGTCTGCATGAAGCAGTCAGAGCTGTCAGTCTGCATGAAGCAGTCAGAGCTGTCAGTCTGCATGGAGCAGCCAGAGCTGTCAGTCTGCATGAAGCAGTCAGAGCTGTCAGTCTGCATGAAGCAGTCAGAGCTGTCAGTCTGCATGAAGCAGTCAGTCTGCAGAGCTGTCAGTCTGCATGGAGCAGCCAGAGCTGTCAGTCTGCAAGGAGCTGCCAGTCTGCAAGGAGCTGCCAGTCTGCAAGGAGCTGTCAGTCTGCAAGCTGAGCTGTCAGTCTGCAAGGAGCTGTCAGTCTGCAAGGAGCTGCCAGTCTGCACGGAGCTGCCAGTCTGCACGGAGCTGCCAGTCTGCACGGAGCTGCCAGTCTGCACGGAGCTGCCAGTCTGCACGGAGCTGCCAGTCTGTAAGGAGCTGCCAGTCTGCACGGAGCCGCCAGAGCTGCCAGTCTGTAAGAAGCCGCCAGAGCTGTCAGCCTACATGGAGCAGCCAGAGCCGCCAGTCAGCGTGGAGCAGCCAGAGCCGCCAGTCAGCATGGAGCAGCCAGATCTTTCAGTCTGCCAGGATCCGCCAGTCAGCCAGACTCTTCCAGATCTGCCAGTCAACCAGACTCTTCCAGATCTGCCAGTCAACCAGACTCTTCCAGATCTGCCAGTCAACCAGACTCTTCCAGATCTGCCAGTCAGCCAGACTCTTCCAGATCTGCCAGTCAGCCAGACTCTTCCAGATCTGCCAGTCAGCCAGACTCTTCCAGATCTGCCAGTCAACCAGACTCTTCCAGATCTGCCAGTCAACCAGACTCTTCCAGATCTGCCAGTCAACCAGACTCTTCCAGATCTGCCAGTCAACCAGACTCTTCCAGATCTGCCAGTCAGATCTGCCAGTCCAGACTCTTCCAGATCTGCCAGTCGGCCAGGATCCGCCAGTCGGCCAGGATCCGCCAGTCGGCCAGGATCCGCCAGATCCGCCAGTCAGCCAGGATCCGCCAGTCAGCCAGGATCTGCGAAACCACCAGCCAGCCAGGATCTGGTAGATCTACCTACCTGCCTGAGCTTTCTCTCACTCCCGAGCTTTCTCTCACTCCCGAGCTTTCTCTCACTCCCAATCTTTCTCTCACTACCAATCTTTCTCTCACACCCGAGCTTTCTCTCAGTCCCGAGCTGTCCTGCAGTCCCGATCTGCTCCTCAGGCCAGTGGGTTTCTGGGTGAGGACTACTAGGCCATGGTCGGCGGCGAGGATGGACTATCCAGGGACGCGAGGAGAGGGGACTAAGACATTAACTGAGTGGGTTCCACGTCCTGCGCCGGAGCCGCCACCATGGACAGACGCCCACCCGGACCCTCCCTATTGTTTTGAGGTGCGTTCGGGAGTCCGCACCTTAGGGGGGTTCTGTCACGCCCTGGTCTAAGTATTTTGTGTTTTTCTTCTTGTATTGGGTCAGGCCAGGGTGTGGCATGGGGTTTTTGTATTGTGGTGTGTTTTGTCTTGGGGTTTTGGTGTGTGTATTGGGATTGTAGCTAGTGGGGTTATCTAGCAAGGTCTATGGCTGTCTGGAGTGGTTCTCAATCAGAGGCAGGTGTTTATCGTTGTCTCTGATTGGGAACCATATTTAGGCAGCCATATTCTTTGAGTTTGTCGTGGGTGATTGTCCTTAGTGTATTTGGTCCTGTCTCTGTGTTAGTTTACGCAAGTATAGGCTGTTTCGGTTTTCGTTACTTTATTTGTTTTATAGTGTTTGTATTTAGATTCGTGTTACGTTTGTTGAATAAACATGGATCGCAATCTACACACTGCATTTTGGTCCGACTCTCCTTCAACACAAGAGAACCGTTACATAAGGACTATTCAGAGTAGGCTATTCTGTTCATCTGAAATAGACTACATTTTCTTCATATCATGTTTCTTTAGACCTGTCTAAAATAAATCATGGGTTTATTGTGAAGGTGTAGGCTATATTACATGGATTTATTAGAGTTTTTAAAATGTAGATGTTCTGAAGGTCTGCATCAGTGGCATGTAGGCTGTGTGGAAGCCAGGAGATGCTAAATGTGTTTATGTTCATTGACGGTCAATTACCGTGAAAATGATAGTTATTTTCTTGTCAATCACCGGCTGATGAAATTTCATAACCACCACAGCTCTAGTTTCCTTCTCAAATGATTTTGCTTACTCAGTTAACCCACACTCTATCCTCATCTCTCCTCTCTCATCTCTCTATCTCCTCTCTCTATATTCTCTGTCCTCATCTCTCTCTGTATCTTCTCTCTCTCTTCTCTCCCTCTTTTCTCTCTCTCCTAATCTCTCTTCCCCCTTTCTGTGTTCCCTACAAACATTACATGTAATTGTTCATAACCCTGACACAATCTCTCTCAATTCAATTCAAAGGGATTTATTGGCATGGGAAACATGTTTATGTTGCCAAAGAAAGTGAAATAGACAGGAAATAAACAAGGGAAATAAACAATAGAAAATAAACAGTAAACATTACACACAACAGTTAAAATGTTATATTATTGGCTATGTACAGTGTTGTAATAATGTGCAAATAGTTGAAGTATGAAAGGGAAAATATATAAGCAGATAAACACAGGTTGTATTTATAATGATATTTGTGCTACATTCGTTGCCCTTTTCTTGTGGCAACAGGTCACAAATCTTACTGCTGTGATTGCAAACGGTAGTATCACACCGAATAACCTCAGCAAAAAAAGAAACGTCCCTTTTTCAGGACCCTGTCTTTCAAAGATAATTCGTAAAAATCCAAAACTTCACAGATCTTCATTGTAAAGGGTTTAAACACTGTTTCCCAAGCTTGTTCAATGAACCATAAACAATTAATGAACATGCACCTGTGGAACAGTCATTAAGACACTAACAGCTTCCAGACGGTAGGCAATTAAGGTGACAGTTATGAAATCTTAGGACACTAAAGAGGCCTTTCTACTGACTCTGAAAAACACCAAAAGAAAGATGCCCAGGGTCCCTGCTCATCTGCGTGAACGTGCCTTAGGCATGCAAGGAGGCATGAGGACTGCAGATGTGACCAGGGCAATAAATTGCAATGTTCGTACTGTGAGATGCCTAAGACAGCGCTACAAGGAGACTGGACGGACAGCTGATCGTCCTCACAGTGGCAGACCACGTGTAACAACGCCTGCACAGGATCGGTACATCTGAACATCACACATTCGGGACAGGTACAGGATGGCAACAACTGCCCGAGTTACACCAGGAACACACAATCCCTCCATCAGTGTTCAGACTGTCCTCAATAGGCAGAGAGAGGCTGGACTGAGGGCTTGTAGGCCTGTTGTAAGGTAGGTCCTCACCAGACATCACCGGCAACAATATCGCCTATGGCCACAAACCCACCGTCGCTGGACCAGACAGGACTCGCAAAAAGTGCTCTTCACTGATGAGTCACGGTTTTGTCTCACCAGGGGTGATGGTCGGATTCGCGTTTATCGTTGAAGGAATGAGCGTTACTCCGTCATGGTCAGGGGCGGTGTGTCACAGCATCATCGGACTGAGCTTGTTGTCATTGCAGGCTATCTGAACGCTGTGCATTACAGGGAAGACATCCTCCTCCCTCATGTGGTACCCTTCCTGCAGGCTCATCCTGTCATGACCCTCCAGCATGACAATGCCCCCAGTCATACTGCTCGATCTGTGTGTGATGTCATGCAAGGCAAGAATGTCAGTGTTCTGCCATGGCCAGGGAAGAGCCCGGATTTCAATCCCATTGAGCACGTCTGGGACCTGTTGGATCGGAGGGTGAGGGCTAGGGCCATTCCCCCCAGAAATGTTCGGGAACTTGCAGGTGCCTTGGTGGAAGAGTTGGGTAACATCTCACAGCAATAACTGGCAAATCTGGTGCAGTGCTTAATGCAGCTGGTGGCCACACCGGATACTGACTGTTACTGTTTACATTTTGATCCCCCCCTTTGTTCAGGGACACATTATTCCATTTCTGTTAGTCACATGTCTGTGGAACTTGTTACATTTATGTCTCAGTTGTTGAATCTTGTTATGTTCATACAAATATTTACACATGTTAATTTTAATGAAAATAAACGCAGTTGACAATGAGAGGACGTTTCTTTTTTTGCAGAGTTTAGAAATGGGAGTTTATCAAGATTGGTTTTGTTTTTAAATTATTTGTGGGTCTGTGTAATCTGAGTGAAATATGTATCTATGATATGGTCGTACAGTTGATTAGGAAGTGCAGCTCAGTTTCCACCTCATTTTGTGGGCAGTGAGCACATAGCCTGTCTTCTCTTGAAAGCCAGGTCTGCCAATGGTGGCCTCTCTCAATAGTAAGGCTATGCTCACTGAATCTGTACATAATCAAGTATTTTCTTAATTTAAGGTCAGTGACAGTGGTCAGGTATTCTGCTAAGGTGTGCTCTCTGTTTAGGGCCAAATAACATTTCAGTTTGCTCTGTTTTTTTGTTGATTCTTTCCAATGTGTCAAGTAATTATCTTTTTGTTTTGTTGGTTGCTGTCCTGGGGCTTTCTGGGGTTTGTTCATGTTTGTGAGGAGAGTCCCCATACCAGCTGGCAGAGGGGACTCTTCTCCAGTTTCATCTCTCTGTCAGTGAAGGCTTTGTTATGGAATGTTTGAGAATCACTTCTTAGGTGGTTGTGGAATTTAACGGCTCTTTTCTGGATTTTTGATAATTAGCAGGTATTGGCCTAATTCTGCTCTGCATGCATTGTTTAGGGTTTTACGTTGTACACAGAGGATGTTTTTGCAGAATTCTGAATGCAGAGTCTCAATTTGGAGTTTGTCCCATTTTGTGAATTCTTGGTTGGTGAGTGGACCCCAGACTTCACAACCATAAAGGGCAATGGGCTCTACAACTGATTCAAGTATTTTAAATCAGATCCTAATTGGGCCCCTCTTGCCTTGTCTCTCAGCTCATTCACAGCTTTGTGGAAGTTTCCTGTGGTACTTTTGTAATGTATCTGTTATGGATCCCCATTAGATGCTGCCATGGCAGCAGTTACTCTTCCTGGGGTCCAGCAAAATTGAGGCAATTATTAATTTAAAAAACATGACAATACATTCAATATATATTTCACAACATATTAAGCGTGTATACTCAGGCCCCTTCTATGAACACATATCTATGAAATACAATTCATGTGTACGTGTGTGTATAGTGCATATAGTATAGAGTGTTTGCATGTGTTTATGTTTGTGTTTCTTCACAGTTCCATAAGGTGCATTTTGATCAGGTTTTTTTTCCTAAATGTTTTCTGCTTGCATGAGTTACTTGATGTGGAATAGTGTTCCATGTAGTCATGGCTCTATGTGGTACTGTGCACCTCCCATAGTCTGTTCTGGACATGAGAACTGTGAAGATACTTCTGGTGGCATGTCTTGTGGGGTATGCATAGGTGTTCGAGCTGTGTGCTAGTAGTTCAAACAGACAGCTCGATGCACTCAACATGTCAACACCTCACAAATACAAGTAGTGATGAAGTCAATCTCCTCCACTTTCAGCCAGAAGAGATTGGCATGTGTTGGGGGGGTTCTTTGCATGGGGTGATGTAAGTTTCCTTTAACAATCAGTCTTCCAGATAGATGACACAGACACAGGAACCTTGGTATAAAACGCTTTAGTAATAAAATGCAATTGCAGACAGAGATTCACATACAGAGTACCTCAGTAGTCTATCATAAAGATCTGTGTGGCGAAACAGGAGACAACGGTCTTTATACAACCTACCGTCAATCATATCTTAACATTGTTACATTGGATTAGATACGAAGTATCTAAGATGATGAGAAAAACATGTTTAGACTGTGGTTTCTCACTCTGCTATCTCAGCCTTGAGGCTGCGCGACTATCAGCAGGTGCTTTAGTTCTCAGCCTGAGAACTAAAGCAGTACATCTCCATTATCCAGTATTTTTCCATCATTGCGCATTGCAAGCATACAAAGGTTATCACATATATACAGTAATCATGGCATTGGTGTACTCAAAGCCAGTAGCATGTCGTTAGTAAAAATTGAAAAAAGTAAGGGGCCTAGACAGCTGCCCTGGGGAATTCCTGATTCTACGTGGATTTTGTTGGAGAGGCTTCCATTAAAGAACACCCTCTGTGTTCTGTTAGACAGGTAAATCTTCATCTATAATATAGCAGTGTGTGTAAAGCCATAACAAATACGTTTTCTAGCAACAGACTATGATCGATAATGTCAAAAGCCATCCTGTCTAACAAAATATTTAGGCAGAGGTAGGTATAATTTTTTGTGTGCTCTAGGGCACCAGTGTCTAGGTGGAAGTCTAGGTGGAATGTGTATTTATGGTCCTGGCAACTGGACCTTTTTTGGAGCACCATTATTTTTGTATTACTGAGATGTACAGTCAGGGCCCAGGTCTGACTGAATCTATGCAGAAGATCTAGGTGCTGCATCCAAGGCCCTCCTTGGTTGGAGACAGAAGCACCAGATCATCAGCAGTAGACATTTGACTTCAGATTCTAGTAGGGTGATGCTGCATTCCTGACTCACCCCACAACCCTGAGGAAAGAAATGTGTGTGTTTATTGACCATTTTAACTGCACACTTGTTGTTTGTGTACATGGATTTTATGCGGTATGTATTTCCCCAACACTGCTTTCCATCAATTTATTAAGCAGACCCTCATGCCAAATTGAGTCAAAGGCTTTATTGAAATCAACAAAGCATGAAAAGACTTTGCTTTTGTTCAGGTTTGTTTGTCAACAAGGGTGTGCAGGGTAAACAAGTAGTCTGTCGTACAGTAATTTGGTAAAAAGCCAGTTTGAGATTTGCTCAGGACATTGAGGAAATGTAGGAATCTGCTCTTAATGATAATGCGGAGGATTTTCCTAAGGTTGCTCTTGACGCATATCCCACTGTAGTTATTGTGGTCGAATTTGTCTCCAATTTTGTCGATTGGGGTGAACAATCCTTGGTTCCAAATATTTGGGAAGATGCCAGAGCTGAGGATGATGTTAAAGAGTTTAAGTATAGCCAAATGGAATTTGTGGTCTGTATATTTTATAATTTAATTTAGGATACCATCAAAATCCCAGGCCTTTTTGGGTTGAAGGTTTTGTATTTTGTCCTGTCGTTCATCGAATTTAATTGAAGAATCCAGTAGGTTCTGGTAGTCTTTAATATCTGACTCTGTTTAGTGTGTTCCAAAATTCCCAGAGGAGGTGTCACGTCTTTCTCCCGCTCCTCCCCTCCGGCGTTCGACATCGCCATTAAACTAACCACCGGTCCTGGGAATCATCATTGCTGTGTCAGCATTGATGTCGCTATTTTCCCCTGTCCAGACGCTGTTCCTATTCTGTTTCATGTACGTTGTTTATTAAATGTTCACTTCCTGTACATGCTTCTCGTCTCCAGCGTCAATCCTCACAGTTACAAGTGGTTAGACTCTAGGGATTCTTGAATTACATTGAGCTGATTTCTGACATGCTGTTCATTCTTTCTTACTGTATTTCTGTATTGTTTTCGTGTTTCACCATAGTGAAGGTGTAGGCTTGCTTTCCAAGATTGCGTAGCAGTCGGACGTATATTTGTCTTGTCTTGTCCGCTGTACATAGTCATTTTCCTAATTTTTTTCATATATATTTCGTATATATTTCATTCTGAATATACTTTCCTGCAACCCACCTCACCCAATGTGGTACGGATCTGCTATTTTATACTTTAGAATTGGAACCGCCATCAGAAACTAGCCAGCTAACTAGCTACTAGCTACTAGTCAGTTAGCCACTGCTAGCGGTCTTCACCATTAACTCGGACACCAGCCAGCTTCAGCTCGGTCAATACATGCCAGTCTGCACAGCACGACATAAACCCAGAGCATATCGGACTACTTTTTTCTCTACCTCATCACCGGATTCCTGCCGGTGATGAGGTAAAGGGTCCATTACACCGGGTCATCGCAGCTAGCTAGCTGCATTCGAGTGGCTACTGCTGGCTAACGCCTCTGTCCCGAAGCAATCACCAGTTAGCCTTGAGCTGAAGAGGTCTACCAGCTAATTCCTGGGCTACAATATCTCTTTTGCCAATTGGCCTGGACCCTTTATTGCTGACACGGAGTCCCGACGATCCATCACAACTGGTCTGCCGACGTAATTTCAACCGCCTCTTCCGTTGCGAGGTCGCCGAAGGCCTATCTGCTATCCCCGGCCCACTAACTGTCCTGACCAACTTGCCCTCTAAATACACCTCTGCTGTCTTCAACCAGGATCTCAGCGATCACTGCTTCATTGCCTGCATCTGTAATGGGTTCGCGGGTCAAACGACCACCCCTCATCACTGTCAAAAGCTCCCTAAAACACTTCAGCGAGCAGGCCTTTCTAATCGATCTGGTCCGGGTATCCTGGAAGGATATTAACCTTATCCCATAATTATAGGATGCCTGGTTTCTCTATATTTTCCAGTATTCTCATTGTCCACCCTCCTCTAATACCCTCTCTCTTAAAAGAGGTGCAGTGTGCTCTTATAGCTGTGTGCCAATTCCCAGGGATGGCCTGTGTGAAAGATTAGGTTGCTTACGTTCCCCTCTTTGTAGCAGTCAGCAAAAAGTGTCTCTGGATTGTCCATGTGGAGCTTCTCTTTGTACTCTTTCCGTGCCTTGTCATTTTTACTATCAAAGGGGTACTGGACTTTGGTGACCTCTGCACAGGGGAAAGCCATGGAGCAGGGGGCCAAAGAGGTCTCTACATTTGGGTGGGGGAGGAACTCTGCTGCCATTGTTGGGCTCAGTGGCTTCACACCTCTCACTTCACACTTCAGTGCTAATTAATGTTGCAACCGGGTCTGTTCTTTCGTAACAAGCTTGGTAGCCTTTTAATCTTTTAACTTCAGTCTTTATATCTTTTAATCTTTAGCATTCAATCTTTATAAGGTTAAATATCTAGAGATTATCATGATGTTCTTTTCTATCTAGGCTTTCAAAGTAGTTTCAGACTGAACATTACTTACTCAGTTCCAGGTTGGATGATATTTTAGGGTTTCTGTTTTGCTTCTCAGACAGTTTGCTGGATAGTCCTTGGCAGTAAAAATCCTTGGCAGTAAGAATCCTTGGTACTAAAACTCCTTCCAGAATCCTTCCAGCTAATTTTTACCAAAATTTGGAGTGAACGTTATGTTGCGGGTAGTATTCCGTTATGTTGAGGGTAGTATTCTGCTACAAAGTTTATCCAACCCCTAAATCCATCTCTTTTTTTTATGCTGAAAGATTCAGGAGCTCATCGCTCATCTTGCTTTCTTTCATCTGTTCATCTCTCTTTCCCTCTCTCTCTATCTCTCTCTCTCCCTCTCCCTCTATCTCTCTCTCTTAAATTCCCAATGGCTTTATTGGGATGGAAGGTGTTACCACATACAGTGTAGACACATAAAATCAATGATGACAAAGAAAGATAATAATAGGAACAATAATAATACTCAATGAGTAGTAACAATTAACCAGACACCACAGTAAGAAATGAATAACAATAATAATACTCAATGAGTAGTAACAATTAACCAGACACCACAGTAAGAAATGAATAACAATAATGAACTAGTGATAATGACACAGGTAGCCATGTTAATTCTCTGGTTGGTCGTTCCACTGGCTGTCCCTACGGGTGTGGCTGTCCCTACGGGTGTGGCTGTCCCTACGGGTGTGGCTGTCCCTATGGGTGTGACTGTCCCTATGGGTGTGGCTGTCCCTACGGGTGTGACTGTCCCTACGGGTGTGGCTGTCCCTACGGGTGTGGCTGTCCCTACGGGTGTGGCTGTCCCTACGGGTGTGGCTGTCCCTACGGGTGTGAGTGTCCCTACGGGTGTGGCTGTCCCTACGGGTGTGGCTGTCCCTGCGGGTGTGGCTGTCCCTATGGGTGTGACTGTCCCTACGGGTGTGGCTGTCCCTACGGGTGTGGCTGTCCCTACGGGTGTGGCAGGAAGCTACATATTTTGCAGCTAATATGGCACAAAGGGGTTTTTCTCCCAATAGATATTGGATTTTCTCCTTTTCTGTTTTGGTAAAAAAAAAAATTGTATTTGTTTTCAATTTTGGGAAAGAAAATTCCCTGTAAGTCTGTATAGTTCTGGCAGTGAATGAGAAAATGCAGCTCTGTCTCGACCTCTCTCTGAGACCAGAGGGAGCATAGACTCTCCGGGTAGCCAGATCTGTCTGTGATGACCGGTCTCTATAGCCATGCTGTCCTCTCTGGGTAGCCAGATCTGTCTGTGATGACCAGTCTCTATAGCCAGGCTGTCCTCTCTGAGTGGTCAGATCTGTCTGTGATGACCGGTTTCTATGGCCAGGCAGTCCTTTCTGGGTAGCCAGATCTGTCTGTGATGACCGGTCTCTATAGCCAGTCTTTCCTCTCTAGGTAGCCAGATTTGTCTGTGACGGACGGTTTCTATGGCCAGTCTGTCCTCTCTAGGTAGCCAGATTTGTCGCTGACAGACGGTTTCTATGGCAGTCTGTCCTCTCTAGGTAACCAGATTTGTCTGTGACAGACAGTTTCTATGGCCAAGCTGTCCTCTCTAGGTAGCCAGATTTGTCTGTGACAGACGGTTTCTATGGCCAGAGACGGTTTCTATGGCCAGTCTGTCCTCTCTAGGTAGCCAGATTTGTCTGTGACAGACGGTTTCTATGGCCAGTCTGTCCTCTCTAGGTAGCCAGATTTGTCTGTGACAGACGGTTTCTATGGCAGTCTGTCCTCTCTAGGTAACCAGATTTGTCTGTGACAGACAGTTTCTATGGCCAAGCTGTCCTCTCTAGGTAGCCAGATTTGTCTGTGACAGACGGTTTCTATGGCCAAGCTGTCCTCTCTAGGTAGCCAGATTTGTCTGTGACAGACGGTTTCTATGGCCAGTCTGTCCTCTCTAGGTAGCCAGATTTGTCTGTGACAGACGGTTTCTATGGCCAGTCTGTCCTCTCTAGGTAGCCAGATTTGTCGGTGACAGACGGTTTCTATGGGCTGTTCTCTAGGTAGCCAGATTTGTCTGTGACCGGTTTCTATGGCCAAGCTGGTAAGCCAGATTTGTCTGTGACAGACAGTTTCTATGGCCAAGCTGTCCTCTCTAGGTAGCCAGATTTGTCTGTGACAGACGGTTTCTATGGCCAAGCTGTCCTCTCTAGGTAGCCAGATTTGTCTGTGACGGACGGTTTCTATGGCCAGTCTGTCCTCTCTAGGTAGCCAGATTTGTCTGTGACAGACGGTTTCTGGCCAGTCTGGCCAGTCTGTCCTCCCTAGGTAACCAGATTTGTCTGTGACAGACAGCCAGTCTGTTTCTAGGTAGCCAGATTTGTCGGTGACAAGCTGGCCAGTCTGTCTAGGTAGCCAGATTTGTCTGTGACAGACGGTTTCTATGGCCAGTCTGTCCTCTCTAGGTAGCCAGATTTGTCTGTGACAGACGGTTTCTATGGCCAGTCTGTCCTCTCTAGGTAGCCAGATTTGTCAGTGACAGACGGTTTCTATGGCCAGTCTGTCCTCTCTAGGTAGCCAGATTTGTCTGTGACAGACGGTTTCTATGGCCAGGCTGTCCTCTCTAGGATTTGTCTGTGACAGAGCCAGATTTGTCAGTGACAGACGGTTTCTATGGCCAAGCTGTCCTCTCTAGGTAGCCAGATTTGACTGTGACGGACGGTTTCTATGGCCAGTCTGTCCTCTCTAGGTAGCCAGATTTGTCTGTGACAGACGGTTTCTATGGCCAGTCTGTCCTCCCTAGGTAGCCAGATTTGTCTGTGACAGACAGTTTCTATGGCCAAGCTGTCCTCTCTAGGTAGCCAGATTTGTCTG